>NW_010427447.1:494-2441 GCF_000710305.1 Buceros rhinoceros silvestris | reverse complement strand
TCAGCTCAGAGCATGGCTGGGGGTTGGGGTGACCTCAGGGCAGGACTCCAACCACTTCAGTGCCATCAGAGCTGATTCTCCCATCTCTCACTCAAAAACTGCCATTTTCATCACCAGATTAGGGACCAGTACTGGTCTTCTGGGCTCCAGTCACCCTGGGAAGATCACAACTGACCTGGTGAAGAGGTTTCCATCCAGCAGCACCATGTAGGGTGGGTGTGGGCCATCAGCAAGCACCCACTTCAGGTCCTCCTCCTTCTCGACCACATGGATCACCCCCGTGTCTCCGCTGATGGAGGCTGTGGAAGGAGAGCGCCCACAGGTTCACAGCGAGCTCCTTCGTTCACACCCCAAAAGCACCCCGGAAATGCGGGATCCTGAGGGCTGCAGGGAAGAACAGCTCATGGGATTGGAGGATGGGAGCGGATCAGGAAGGATGGCGGGAAACTGAGGCACTCGGAGGAGCCAGGAGCTGCCCTGGGGACCACAGTCACAGCAGCAAAGAGAAAAAATTGCAAATTTAGAAGCCAAAGACTCAGATGCAGCTCAGCACGAGGCCTGGAGTAGCACAGAAGATGGTGACAGCAACAAAGCAGGTTCCTGATGCTTTGTTTTGCCCCATCCCAAAGAAATGGGATGTTAGACAAAGCCCTTTCAGGTGGGGGGTGGAAGAGGAGCCAGAGAACTTTGTACCCTGCGGTGGCTGCTGGGAGCGGCTCGTGGAGGAAGCAAAAACCGCCCTGGAACCGAACAAAACTCTGACTGACACGAACTTCAGCCGGGAGAACTGCGGGAATGGGGCTCCTGTATCGATTCCGGACGGGCAGCCCCGCTGCCTCCTTTCGGTGCGAGGAAAACAAACCCAGACAGTGGGAACGAGCAGCTCAGCCAAGCCCTCCGCTCCCGTCAGACATCACCAACTCACTTCTTCACCCCCTGTTCCCAGCCTCTCACCGAACTGTTGGGGTTGAAAAGCCCTTTGAGCCCATTGAGTCTCAGTGTCCCCCAGCACGGCCAGGTCGCCCCTGACCCCTGTCCCTCAGCGCCACCTCCACACGCCTGGGAAACCCCTCCAGGGACGGGGACTCCACCACTGCCCTGGGCAGCCTGGGACAGGCCGGGACAACCCCAACGGGACAGAAATGGCTCCTCAGGGACAACCTCAACCTCCCCTGGGGCAGCTGGAGGCTGGTCCCTCTCGTCCTGAGGAGAAGAGACCAACCCCACCTCGCTGCACCCTCCTGTCAGGGAGTTGTCAGAGCCAGAAGGTCTCCCTGGAGCCTCTTTTGGTCCACCTTCAACCCCCCCAGGGCCCTCAACCACTTCTCAGACATTCCCCAGACCCTTCTCTGGACACGCTCCAGCCCCTCAAGGTGCTTCTGGCAGTGAGGGGCCCAAACTGGACCCAGCATTTGAGGTTTGGCCTCCCCCGTGCCCCCAGTGCAGGGGGACGATCCCTGCCCTGCTCCTGCTGGGCCCACCGGTGCTGGTACAAGCCAGGGTGCTTGACTCAGCAGGTCACCAATGACCTGGTGAGCCAGGAGAGCTCCAGCTCCCAGACCACATATGCAGGCACCTACAAACCCCATGTCCATGCCCAGTGTCCTGATTCTGGGGCTTTCTCCGCTGGCCACACCAGGACAAGCCGAGATACCATCGGCCACCTGGGCACGCTGCTGGCTCCTCTCCAGCGGTACCTGTTAACCTAATGCATTCTGCAGCGCTCACAGCTGTCCCTTGAACCCCTAGACACTGGGGCTGCCTTTGGTCCTGTGCATGCTCTGACTGCACAAGCTCTAAACTCTCTTCCTTGGGATTTTTGAGGTCTGCACCCCTCTATTAGCAGAGACAAATCAGCGTGTTCAGCACTACTAGAGTAGAAAAGAGGACAAACAGCCCCGAGAACAAGGGCTGCTCTCATTTAGGCAAGTCCAAGGGGAGAGCTGC
>NW_010427447.1:0-289 GCF_000710305.1 Buceros rhinoceros silvestris | reverse complement strand
CCCGCCGCTGTCCTCACCCTGGCAGCCGATCTGGTGGGTGGCGTTCAGGAGGCGAACGCAGGGCGCCGTTTTGTTCAGCGGGATGTAGATCTTCCTCTCCACCGAGTTGCCCTGGCAGGAGCCTGGGGAGAAGACACAGACCTCAGAGAGGGGCAAACCAGAGGCTCCCCGGTTCTCCACAGGCTCCGCCCGCCTCGGCTGAGAGAAAGACGAGCCCCTGCCCAACTCCGAGGGGGACAGGCGAGGGCTTTCCGTGCCCTCAGAGGGACCAAGCGAGGCTTTTCTCCCT
>NW_010427446.1:57871-64050 GCF_000710305.1 Buceros rhinoceros silvestris | reverse complement strand
GCTCCGGCGGCGCTCCCACCCTGCCTGCCCCGCCGCTCTGCCGGCCGTGCCCCGGCGCTGGTAGGGCCGGAGGGGGGGAAGTCCCTGCCTGACCTGCGTAATTTCCAAACATGAGCTCGAGTAGCTTACAATGACTAAATTAAACCCTAAAATAATAATAAAATGCCCGGCTTTATTTTAGCAAACTGGTTTTACCAGTTTTGTGTTGCAAATGTTAATTATTAATAACTTGGGCACTAGAAAATAGGGTAGGTTTTTTTTCTGCACAAAGTCCGTGTCTTGGCAGAAGATGTGCTGGGAACCACCAGTACAAAAGGGATTAGTGGGGAGAGATGAAGGCTGGTGAAATACTTGGAGGATACCCAAAGGCTTCTGGAAAAGAGGAAAGGAGGCACCTTCTCTCCTCAGAGGTGCGGTGGTGCTGGTGATCGGCTGCCTAACAGCCTCCTCAGATGGCCGTGCTTACAGCATTGCTTCCCAGCTGTGGTTTTTACCCAGGGCTTACACTCTCAGTCTGTTTGACAATCTCTTTAGGAATTAGCATCCAAACCCAATAGCACTGGTTTTAGGTCTAAACCTCATTTCTAGCTTAAGTCTTGGGAGACAAACCCTCATGTGGAAACTTGTAGGTCTCTGGGCACTTTCTTCCCCATCAGTTGTTATTCTTTTGTTTCCTGTTGGTGTAAACATTAATTTATGGATCTCCTAAGCAATGCAGTATTTTCCAGGTCCAAATTTCAAGCTCAGAATCACTTGAGGCCAACACCAAAATTAAAATTAGATCCCTTATTACAAATAGGAGAAGAGGAAAGCAGATTAAGTGATCTGATCTCTTTGAAATAAATGGCAGAACTTTGCTGGTTCCAGGAAGAGAAAGCTTGAGTAACGCAGGCTGAAATAATAGAGGTTGCTTTCACAATCTTTCGTTAAAATAGACTTGGTCACAGTGTTTCTGGGTAATTCAGATGGACATGTGCGGGGTATGTGTAAATTCATGTTAAAAAGTTGTGGCCCACTTTCAACTGACTCTTGATTTTGAATTGTGTACGTGTTGGCAGGGTGCTTAAAAAAGTATATGTTTACAGGCATTGGTAAGTTCAATGCCACCTGCTTGTGAACGTCCTGCATAAAGGTCAACACATTCTCTTTCGCTAATGAAGCGCAAGGCAAAAGGCTTTCTTTTCCTCCCTTAAATGAAAGAGAATGTGATTTAATGGTCCTGAGTGTGGACATTTCTCAATTTTCTTTAAAACTTTCCTCCCACTAACTCAGAACACAGCATGTTTCTCTGCTGTTCAAAGATGACTTTAGGGATTGCTTAACTCAGATAGAAAATTGCAGAGAATTTGTGTCCCTCTTCCCTTGGGATGTGCAATGACATTTTTCAAGATTATGCTGTGCTTCGACAGAAAGCAGCCTGCTGCAGCCCTCACTGTGCCAGACTGCTGTGGCCTCTGTGTGTTTTTCTCTCTCCCTGGGTAGAAGAAGGAGGTTCCTTCCACATCTACCATATCTTATTGCGAGAGCAGGGATGCTGTAGGCTTGCTGTGGGTGCTGTTCACCCACGGTGGAAAAAGAAGCATTATCACCCGATGCTGACAACTTGCATCACTGGCCAGTCCAAGCGGTAGTTCTCTACAAGTTCAGAGCAAGGTAAAATGACTGCTTAACAGAGCTGATCATGACAAAGACTTAGTGGCTAACTTGAGCTGGTGCTAAACTCATCACCTGGCTGTATAAATCCCCAAAGACAGAAAAAAGCCAGGGTGACAATAGCACATGGGTTTTCGGAGCAGAGACAGTTGTCAGGAATGGCAACCCATATTAAAAACATTAAGAACATCAACAAGAATTAAAAAACAGTTGAGCTATTTGTGCCTGCAACAAAGACCAACCTGCTTATCTTGATATATTTATTTTAAAGGTTAAGTTTGGAACTCAAATTTTCAACTAACTGCCTCAGGAGCCACAATGTGCTGCTTATCCTCTTTGATTTGGTTGTCTGTGACAGCAGCTGATGGAATCAGGGACTGCAGACTTTAGGAAAGATTGTGTCATGGTGTCATTGGGGTCAAACAACAAGATGCTTTCCTGGCATCTCTGGGATTGTGCTTTGTTATCTTTGCAGCGTGCCACAGCAGATAGCCTATGGGTCCAGGAGCTACCAGGACCCCTGCTTCAGCACTGCCATGAAATAACAGAAGGAGAACAGGGAAGAAACCCATGGTGATGGGCTATATGTAATAGCATCCCTGTTGCTACAGCAATTCCATAATCCTCAGTGCTGTGCTGGGTTTTACCCTAAAAAGGTTGCTGGAGAGCGGGCAGGTGGAGGTGGGGGAAGGGTCATGAAAGGAGACTTGGCATCTGGAGGATTTCTTACATCCTATGCAACCCAAATTAGCTCACCCTGACAGCACTGCGGCCAAGAGCGGGGGAAACTGGGAGACATCTCATGTACTGCACCTGTGTGAGGTGCACTCTGGAGAGATGCAGTGCTGAGGATTCACCCTCCTCCCGAGGAGGGTGAGACAGTCCAGAGCCACAGCCATCAAATCACTGGGCTCTGCCCACGGAGACCTACCTTTTGAGCTTCTGTTTTCTACCATCTATTGTATGCTCTTGGTAAATTGCAGCTGAGCTCAAGTTTTATTTACCTGTTCTTGCACGGGGTGTTTTATTTTTGTTAAACAGAAATAAAACCCCACTCAGCTGGCATTTCTACTTGTGGATTGCTAGTACAGTGCAAAGGGCACTGTACTGTACTGTACTTTCTGAAGATTGTGGGCAATTCCAAGCAGGTTTCAAGCAGTGGGAAGTGCATGCATACACAGATAGCACGTGCAGACTTAAGGTCATAAATATTCATGCGGAGAATGTCAGCAGTGCATGAGGTGAAATCTATTTTCACCTGCTTTTTGAAAACTTTGCCACATCTTGTTGATAGTTATTTTACTTTCCTACACGTGTGAGGCCAGAAAAACATAGCAACATACATATTGTCACCATCCTAGAGCCCTGGGCTGGTTTAGGTCAAACACCCTGTAGCAACGTGCTGTAGTCTGTGCTTTGGTCCTTCAGTCCCTTGTAAGAAGCAGCATTGCTGAGGCTGTTACGAGCACCGGTGCCAGCATACCTCTGGACCAAGAGCTGTTTCTTCTGCTCAGCAGCCAGCATGCATTCACACCCCAGAGGAAAGGGGTCTTCATGCCGGTGAGAGCCCTGATGACAACTTCCACTGTACTTGCAGCACATCAACCTGGTGTTCCTTCTTTGAGACCCTGTTAAGCAGGGCTTAACCTTAGGGGTTCGATTCTCAACAAGAGTTCAGGTTGTTGATATCCACCGAATTTCCCCCACATGGGTAACTCCCGACTGAGATTCAGACACCTCTTCCCACAGGTGCTGATCCTCCTGCCAAGTACCATTCACTCAGCCTCACCAGCCCCTGGCAGAGGTGTCCAGCACCCTTGCACAATTTAGCACCACCAAGAATTTCTTGCGTGCAGCAGCTCTTATACCTTCAAGCAATCCAAGTATTGTGTTTTTTTAAGAGGCAAAATACCTTGAATTGTTTATGGTAAAGAAAGATCTTTACACATTTTTTGTCAACCTTTAATGAGTTTGCCCCATTTATCATTGTTTTAATGGATTTGCCCTGTCTTGCAATTGACATGTTCCCCAAGCTTTAATAATGACTTACATACGTGGCTCTCACAGTGGGACTGGTGCAAACAAAAACTCCACAATAAGCAACCTTTTCAAAGTCCAGCATGTAATGTGGGGACACTCACACAGAGCGAGGAGGATGAATTCTTGTTTGTTTGTTCGTTTGTTTGTGATTTTTTGCATGCATGGGGCTGATTAATTGTTTTTTTCCAGACCCAGTGGAGGAGTCACAGGAAAATAGAGAAAACTTGAAAACTGACCAGCTGTTAGCTACCCAGAGGATGGTCCCCATTGGTGTATGATAGCTTTGGTATACTCTGGAAGATGCAGGGATATGCAAGGGTGAGAAGACCAAATTACTCTGTGGGGCTGGCTCTGAAGAATAAGCCAGGTACTGGGATTACTATTAATTCACTGTTCTGCACCCTCCTTGGAGACCAGATTCTCTCATTATCATCTTTTTGAAATATTTCAGGCACTGCTGTCCAGTAGCCTGTGGAAAGGAAAAGATGCTTCTAACTTCTATGTCTCTCTGGAAGAATGTCTGTTTTGCTGCAAGAAGGCATTTTACTCTTTGGCCATCTCCCAGCCCCCTCAACTGCTGTGGAAAAATTATGTGGAAGAGATCTCGCTCTGCCCTCCCTATCTTAGGCTATTCTGTTTTAGTCTTCATCACCTTTTAATTAGTAATCTTTTAACTAATAATATCTGTTAATAAAAATGAAACGTCTTACTAAAGATTCACCTTCCCAGGACATCCTCCAGCAGTGTCAATATAAAATCATTGTTCCTCTCTCTGCATTGTTCTGAAATGGATTGATGATGATAACTGGTCCTCACTCATTTCAGTTTTCCCATGGCTGCTGAAGCTGATGGCAACAATGAGGGTTTGACAGACCTGACTGAAGAACTTGGGAAGATGACACACTTGGACCACACTTCTTTTACATGTGTAGGAACCAGCAACATTTTGCTCCTAAATAAGCTCTAATACTGCAGAAATTCATAGGTAGGTCTCAACACCCTCCAAGGAGAAGTTGGCTTTCATTGCTGGAGGACTTTTCAAGCCCTTTCTCCCTGGTTAAGCTCTAAGTTTCTTTTGTTTGAGTAAAAGTGGTGCTTCTAAAGGAACGTAATCTGAACTGATAACAGGCTTCCTAAGAAAACACACATTAAGGTGCAAGATATGACAAAAGTAGAAAATAGGAGGTAACTGCTTCTAGGGTGCAATGAATTTGAATTTGTGTGAGGAGAGAGTAAGAGAAAGCATAGCAGTAAAGTGGTCCTGAGTTTAAGCAGAAGTATTTGAAATTATATTTGTGATAATGAGCTAGGTAATCACAGGACAGTAAACACCACCTTTGCCATCTTTCCATGGTTCCTCCCATACAGCATTCTGGATAAACTGTCCTGGATGTCTGATTCACCCAAGACATCTTTCCAAACTATTTGCCATGCTGAAGTCAAGAACATCTGCTGTTTCCCTGCACTAGCATCCAGCAGATGAAATGATTGGAGAAATATTTCCCTCATTTGAACAGGAATAAAGTCATTGTAGGAGAACACTGGAAGAAAGGATCAATGCTGCCTGCTCAGAGAATAAATACCAGGCTTCCACATTGTTTTTATAAATGCCTCCAGCACTACTTCAGCATTAATGGATCAGCAGGCACCCATTACTCTATGATAACAGTCCCTTGCTCTCTTTAATGAGAGCAATATGGCAACTTCTCTCAGATTTTTGACATAGATGCTGCATAATGATGCTCAAGTGGTATTGCTGAAGGCCACTTTTGGTGGCTCCATTGCTTCCAGGGAAGCTTTGCCATACACAGTAGCTCAGGCCAGACACTGCCTGGCAGCTGGTGGTGCAAAATGTTGACTGCCCCGGATAACACCTCATCATGGATGCCCCACACCAGCAGAACAGTTTAGCTACAGTCGTTGCTGAATGGAAGATCCAATGCTTACTTCACAGGCTGCCACCAAGTACATTGTGTTTGCAGGGCACTGAGATGTGGGGACAAGGAGTGCCATAGGAAATCAGTGATGAGGAAACATGAGGAAATTAATAATGCTGCATTCTGAGCAGGGATTGAATAGCATGCAATAATTGAGGCCTGGGGCCACACTCTGCACAATGAGGAAGAAACAAAATAAGGAATAGCTGCTCATTAGGCTCCAGATTCAGCCAGTCTAAATTCCACCTAAGTCTTTGTGCTAAGCATTTCCTACTGACAGGCTCTGGGCCTTTGGGGATGCTGAGCCAATGGGAGGCCCTAGGTGAAATGCAGGTTAGGGCTAAGCCTGTCAGCCACTGAAGATACCTTGAACAATCAGTGAGGCAGAGTTGCTCTAGAAAGTAGTTTGTGATCTTGTAATGCAAGAAAGGGGCCAAAAGACGGCGGCATGGGCAACTGTAATTCTGGCACATCCAGTTTGTTAGCACATAATGCTGTGTGCCTGATTTTGCAACATTAATGTTTTCACAACTTTTTTTTTTTTTTTTT
>NW_010427446.1:52712-57855 GCF_000710305.1 Buceros rhinoceros silvestris | reverse complement strand
TTGGACCGGGCTGGAACCCCAAACATGCAATGTCAAGTTACAAGAGAAAAATATAATCTAACAATTATGTTTTTAAAAATTTTTTTTTTTTTTTTTTTTAAATGGGAGACATAATACTATCCATTTGTGGAGAAACGATGCAGCTACACCAAAAAAAGTAGTGTTTGTTCTGAACTCCTTTGAAGTTTCCTTGAGCAAGTTAGCTAAACTCTTTGTCGCATGGCTGTGGTACTTAGAGAACCAATGCAGCCAAAGCTATGAATAAATTCGTAGAGTAATTAAGATATTGTAGGGTATTTACTCCAGTAATTTGGAGTACCGGCATCCCATGAGCAAAAACACAGTTGTTAGCTGAATCTATGATTTTATCCTCAGAAGTCTGATTGCTGAAGACTGTTTCTATTGATAAAATCTTCTGCATTGCTTTACAGTCCATTGTCTTACACAATAGGTGGTAATGACTCAGCAGAGGGCATCTAGCCTACCAGCTGAATTAGGAATATAGATCTGTCTCCAAAGGGAAGGAGAAAGAGTCAGCCTAGAAACCTATTTAAAGCACTAAATTGTCTCTGCATTTAGAGACCGTAGGTGAGTTTAAGGATGCTGGTGGGCTAAAGCTGGGGGCTAGAGGAGCTTGCATGGATGTTCCCCAGAAGGGAACTGGCTGGTGCCGCAGGACATGTCACAATACTACCAGCTCTGGTCTTCAGTGCCAGAAGTAATTCTAAAAGGTAAGTTAGATTTTGCTGTGACTAAAGGCTTCTCAACCAAACAGTGAAACCTCCTCTATGCCCAAATCTATGTGCGTGTAGCTGTGGCTTTGTATTTCATCACCTAAGAAGGGGCTGGTCCTGCTCTGTATTTTTTCTAACTTTGGCCATCACAAAGGATGTTCGTGCAAGTCCAGTGGCTCTTCCTCTGAATGCTTGCTGAGATTCAAAAGCTCCCACTCTGCTTTATTCATATACTACAAGGTGACTGGACTGAAAGGAAGAATTTTCTTAATATAATGGAATCTTAATTCATTTGGTGAGGTCCTAGCAAGACCTGTCATCTGGAAGTGAGAGCTATGCAAATTCAAATCAGATTTCTTTTTTGGAAGGTGACTAATCACTTGATGGACTTGCTATGCCATCTGGGCAGTTCTTCATCACTGTAAGCCTGAGCAGAGGTGATGTGCCTGAGCTCCCCTAAGTGGGAAGCTGTGAGTGGGAAGCTTGTAGCGCAGCTCTGTGCCTGTTGGAGGCAGGAGGTCAGACCTGGCAAGTGGTAGAAGTCCTCTGAAAGGTTTTGAAAAACTGCAGTTCCTGGCTGCCATCTTTCAAATGGGCATGAGATGCTGGTAGATAGAGATCTCTTGGAATGTAGTGTATTTGATATTAGAGATTCACTTCATCCCAGAGCCCCTTCTTTGAGACTTTCTCTGCAGGTAAGTTCTGCCAAATTGTGGAAACCTCGTCATTACAAATCTGTTCCATGTAATACATGTTGTTCCTCTGTGAGCTTTTTCTCCAGGCTACTTTCTTGTGTCTCTGAGCCTCCCATGCACCGCCTCTCCTTTACAGATATTACTTACATTGTTTTCACTCTCCCAGCTTGTCCCAGGTCCACAGTTTCTTTAGTTTTTTCCCCTCAGATTTTCTTCAGTTTCCTCTCCTTTTGATAGCTAAACATATCTGTTTGAATAAAGTGCTTCCCCTCCTGTAGTTCAAATCCATCATACTTTGGGAAAGAGGAGCCTCCTCCACTGCCTGGTGAAGCTGTGGGTTGGGCAAAGCCCATGATACCCTAACAAGTATCCTGTCAAGTAATGCTGACTGAGTTCACTCATATTTCCTTCCCTTTGGAAAAGACTGCCTTGAGTCAGCAATCAGATTACCGTGCGCAGGATATGAGTGGTAACTTCTCTGTCTCTGCCCAAGTTTTTGGAAGACAGGAGAAGTTTTGCAGTGTAACTACCAAGACCCTGTGTGTTTCAGGTAGCCAGAAGGGTGAGTAAGAGCAGCCTGGAGCACAATTGCATGGTCAGCTGTCTACTTGGTTATGGCAGAAGCATGATGTGCAAATAGGGTGCAGAATAAAGAAGATGCATCAGGGCACATGAGCTCCTTCCCTATCCCAATTCTTGGGTCTGTCTGCTTTACAGTGACTCAAAAGCTGTGGGTTGCCAGAGTTTCGTTTAGCCTAATAACATGACAAGGAGATGCCTCCAGACAGTAATTCCAAACTTTTCTTGACTCAGTTTCCCCCTGTTTCTGTTGTGTTATATCCTTTGCATCATTCCAGCCCACTCCTTGGTTTGGTACTCACGGCCCTCAGGCTGCTGCAGGTGTTTATCACAGCAATTTTGCTACTGCTAGTTGGCGTGCTAGTTGGCTACTAGTTTGCTACTGCTAGTTGGCGTGCTCTGTGTGTGCTCACCACTGTGGCCTTCAATGCAGCTGCCGTCAAAGGGACATAGACAATGCAGCCCATACAGGGCTGTGGAGCACCAAACTGCTATCAAAGTCATTAAGTCATTCCTCTCCTAAGCACTAGTGTTTCACAGGTCTTCTCAACCATCTGTGATTCCCTTCTGCACAGTCCCTGTGAATATGGAAGATACTTCTCCCACAGTGTTATGTGGTCATACTGAATCCATTAACTGGAAGAACAAATGCTTAGTTTTCTGGTCAGAAAACATGCCTGAAAACATGGCCCTCAAGCACAAATGTTTAGCTCTCTGGCCAGATGCTTAGCAGTGGTCAAGCATCCAGTGCTTTTGAAGCACCTGAAGCTTCAGTAGTTCAAAATGTCACACAGAAAATGTAAATACTATGAATGAAATATTTAAGTATTTGTATTTAATTTAAGGCAAGGGCTAGGTTAGTAATGTTGTTTGGGAATGGAGGATGTTTTTAGTGCTGCTGTGTTGGTTAAAATGTGGCTTGTATCAGTTCAGTGCTAATTAATTTTGCTTATTTTGTTAACTTATGCCAAATTTGTGTTAACTTAGCTAGTACAAAGAGCATTTATTTAGCCATCAGGAGCAGCCTCTGTGCTGCTGGGAGGTTTATTCATGAAAGAACCTTTCAACTGAGACATTTGATGCACAAGAGAGAGCAGCACAGGAGGGAAAGCTGTCCAGTTTCTGCGGCTCTGTATGGTCCTTCCCATTAGCTGCGCAGGGATGGCCAATTCCCACGAGCATTTACAGCTGTCATGTCTGATAAAATGTCTGATGATCTGCTGCAGTCTGAATTATTAGTCAGACCTGGTCTTGAACTAAGTTTGCGTGAGGTTGTTTTCTTTTTTCCTTTCATGGTTAAAGCAGACCAAATGTCACATTCACTGTCTTACTATGGCTTCATAGACAGGTGGTCACTTACCAGCCTTCAGTGAGCTTGTTACTTTAGACCCCGTGCCTAGACCTTAATTGTCCCAGAATGTATCGTGCTACGTGTAGTATTGTGAAGAAAAGAATCAAGTTTTTGTTACTGTAGGAAAGTGATTGCATGGCACTGCCTAGAGCAATTTTAAATGTGAGTAGACACAAGAGCAAAACAGACAACAATGAACGTATTACCTATGATGTGAGTAAGTGTGAAACTCTGGAGAAAACAAAAACTTTCCTGCATATTATCTGGCAGTCAAGTCACAGTGTTGAACCTGTGAGTCACAGTCATGTCCGTGTCAATAGATGATGGAGTAAGCACAGACCTATGACTTAAGGAGTGAGCCACTGGAGGCAGGAGTGGGGGTGGGCTGGAACGACACACAACAAAGCTTCCTCAGATGCAGCTTCCAATAGAGGCAGGGAAAGGCTAAAAACTGGGCTGTAAAGAAGGTCCAGCTTCTTTCTTCACCCACATATATCTTCCCTTGGAAGGTCTCATCAGTATTCTATCTCACAGCCTTCACTCTGCTTTTTGTTGGAGCTGTGTAGTATATCCACAGGAAGAGAGTTAAGCAAAAGACATGAGATGGGAAGAGGATGGTGCTTTGTCTGGTAGATCTTTGGCTGAAAAAATCTGAAATCAGTAAGAGAAGGTGGTCAGGCTGTAGACATTGACTTCAATGGTAGTGCTATTTTTTTTTCTTTCTGAAAATAAGGCAGTGAAAAACTGGAGATGAGAAGTTGCTCTTCCTCTCCTGAATGCCACAGGAATCCTGCAGGTTCTGCCAAACTTTGCCCCATTCTGTGACAGACCTCCCTGCTCTCTCTCTTGATTGTCAGTCTATGAAAACTGATGCCAGAGTGCAGCTTGTAATATTTTCTCTCCACGCCTTACCTTTTCACTGTGGTAATCAGTGCAAGAGATTAAGGTAGTTATGTACATGGGACTATACAGAAACAAATACATTACTTTAGTAGATGCTCCCCTACAATAATTTCTTTTTCTGGTTATTGGGGACTGAGTAACACATGTAATATAAATGACATTATAAGTGTTAAGTTGGGAAGAAATCTGAGTGGACCTTACAGTACAGTTTCTAGATCTTGACTAGTAGGTGGTGTTAGAGTCCAGTTCACATGTGTGAGGTTCTTAATAGCTGAGTCTTCCAACAACTGAAAACTGTAGAGCTGAAGTTGAAGGGTAGCGAGCTCTGTAGGAACAGAAGTCTGAGCTCGGCTCTGTCCTTGCTTCACAGAGTGACTTCCTACAAAGTGCTTGTGCCTAGCAATTCCTCCCTCTGAAAATGGAATATATTTGTACTCATGTACCTCCCAGCTCTGCTAGGGGCTGTTGCTTTGTGCTGCAGTCTGTAGGTATAGGTTGTGTACCCCCAGAAGGACATTTTCTGCTAGCTCTGTGTTGGAAACAGGCTGGCTCTGTAAGGTCTGAGTAGAATGAAAAGCCACAGGATGTGTCAGTCCTGGGTTATTTTGCTTTGCCTTGTCTTGCCTTGCCTTCCCTCCCCTTCCTTTCCCTCGAAGGCTAACTTTGAAAGCTGGAATTTGGTTTTCTGTTTCCTCAAAGTGGAAGCATGTTTTAAGCAGTGCCCTTTTTTTGTTAGTTTGCTACTGTATCTAATTATAAGCTTTGAAAATAAGGCATCCTGCTAAATTAAATGCCTTGGCAGTGCCCTTCTGAAATTGCTATAGCTGAATAGAATTTCTAGCCCATTATGGTGTGTTGGCCAAACAGATGGCTCCTCTTTC
>NW_010427446.1:25925-52617 GCF_000710305.1 Buceros rhinoceros silvestris | reverse complement strand
GCTTTACAATTCCCACTGGCCCCCCTCCCCCGCCCCCCCCCGCCCCATTCTCTTGAGAGAAGGTACTCAAAAGCTTCCTTATAGATATTTGCTGTCTTAGAGAAAGTGTTCAAGCCCCTTCGCTGTGTCTGTATGTGCTGCTGTACTTGAGGACATTACAGCTATGGTTCTGTTACATCTGAAGTATTTCTCACTCCTTTCTCACTGAGGTATTATTTTATCCCACATTAACAATTTGGGTTATGGAGTAAGACCACACTTTCTTGTGTGTTTGTTTGTTTGACATTAATTTGACTTTCTCAAGTCATTCACAGGACAGTGTTTGCAAGATGGAGGCCCTGTACTGTAATGAAAAAGATACACCATACAAATTTTATAATTTTCGAAGAACAGATAGCTCATCCCTAGTTAAATGTACTTTCCTGGCAAAGCAAGTGTAACCTTTATTGAAAACTGATCAGCATGCCAAACTTCAGTTTTCAATATGAGTCTGGATTATTCAAGCATAAAGTAAAGTAATACTTTTTCTTGGCATGTGAGTATGTCAGAAACATCCATGCTAAATGCAATTAGACATGAAACAAGAGAGGGAAAAAATCACCCTGAAGTAAAACATAGAATTCCCTCACTTGAAGAAGAAACACAGGAAGTTCTGGCATCAAAGAATTAGTAGTTCTAAGTATGCTGACAATTGAAAATACAGAAGTGCTAAGTCCAAGGTGAAAGGTCTTGTGTTATTTTTAACTCTGCCATAAATAGACTGGTGTACCATACGGTTAGTTATGCCAGAGACTTACTAAAATCAAAGTATTTACTGGATAGCTGAAGTGATGTTTCTCACTGTCTCAAAGACCCTCTTCTCTGTTTGCATATTGGTGGTTCCCTGTTGAGGTGCTGGCAAAGGAAATAAGGACATCATGAGCTTTTTCTCCTTCAATAGCTAGTGAGCGTTGGGAGCTCCGAAAGCAGCCTATGGACATGTGCCCTCTGCTTCATGTGTCAGTTTGCTCCCAGGGTTTCGGTCTCCCCTAGCAGACAGCAAACCATGAATGTACATTAGCCTCTGTAAGAAGATGGGCAGCTCACTAGGACCGTGGTCATTCCCAGACCCACCGCAGAAATAAGAAAGGCAACTTGCACAATTTGCTTCTCTGGCATTTAAGCTGAACTTCTCAACTTCCTCGTGTTTACACGTGATGCCTTTGAATTCCAGTCTGGAAATGCTGTTTTCAAATCTTTTTTGCCTATTTGTGCATTAGGTGTTTTGGGATCAAACACAAAATATAGGTCCATGTTTTACTGAAAGTCCATGGTAGGCCACAGCAGGTATGAAGCAAGACTTTAGAAAGTCTCCTTTGATACAGTTTCTCCAGCGTTTTTTTTTTTGTGATTTCTTTACCTTGCGTAAAATGGGACTACTGCCTTGCATTAGAGGGAGGGTTAGATTGCGCTTCATATTTAGCTGGGTTGTAGCTGATGTTTGTATCAGCTTGAGCTCCTCAGGTGGAAACACAAATAAGCCATGACCTTGTGGTTTTGACAGTGCAACCCACCTAGGTTTTACCCAGATGTTACCTCTGTTGCAAGGCAAACACCTGAGACTGCTTTTGCCTCCTTGTGGACATCTGGTTTTGGTGTTGCTACCCATGTGTGGGCAGAAGTGCTTTTAAGAACTGAACTCACCACCATGGGTGATGTGTGTCCCTTGACGCCAGGATGGACCTTCATGTTGACACGGTACTCCTGGTTATCTAGCTTTTACTTCAGCTTCTGCACCTGGCTTTCGTTCTCGTGCTAATCATGGGCATAGCAAGTGAGGTGTGAGACTGGTCTTGCCCTTCCACGAAGTCAGGAAGCAGCTGGAAGCTGGGAAGCTGTTTAAACATAGAAATCGTATTAGCATTAGATGCAAAGTCAGTCTGCACAGCTTTATCATCGTGGCCACTTGTGCCCTGGAGATCTGGAGAAGTTGGCTGAGATTTTCCTCAGAAGATAAAAACACAGCCTGGTGTCTTTAAAGGAGTAGGTGTGAGATGCTGAGGTGGGAATGAGTTGTTTTCCTTACTTGGCCGTAAACCTTTACGAATGCCAGCCAGACTTAGTTTTCTAACGTCACCAGATTTCTCCTGCTAGACATGAGTACTCTGCTGTTTGTCACAGCAATGTTCCTGTGTGGTATCTAGTGAACCATTGTTAAAAAAACAAAGAGTAATAGTTTGGTGAAAGTGCAGAGTTGATAGTGCTGAGTAATGTATTTACATACTGGCATATGCACTATGAAAGTAAATAAGATTATGTCAAACTCATTTGGAAGAGAGTTAATTTAACATCCTGGCTAAAGTTATGCAACCAGAGGGAGGCGGGAGTTGGGGTTGGGGAGGGGAAGCTGGATACGATAGACTGGCTGATGAAGCATGGGGGACAAATTGTCCTAGTGGAAATTGTGTGTAGCACAAAAGAATGTAACATAAGAACCCAGAAGAACAGCACGGATTCAAGGCTGCTTATGTATTTTAGGATGATCAAAGAAAAAAGAAAAGTATCTGAAAGACAGATGAGCTGAGGTCTAAGCTCCTGCTTGGTCCTGATTCAGAAAAGCCCCTGCAGGACATGCTAGGGCATGAGCATGCTTCAGTGCATTTGATGGACAAAGGCCAGTCTATTTTAAACTGCAGGACTGCAGTTTAAACAAACAAAAGGACTCAGGTCCTGTTTTCAAAAACTGTGGTGTTTTGCAACCCAAACACATCATGGGTTGAAAAGTTGTAAGACTTCAAGGGTGTTTGGATGTGGATCCAACCTTCACATCTGAGCTTTGATTTTTAATAATTCATTTTAAGCACTTGTTTTGAACAACTCTAAATTCTTCGGCAGCTTTGCCTCTGGACTCTTCACAGAAACATTGTGTAGCTCATGTTTCTCTCTCATTATTACAGGTTTGGAGCTAACTTCACTATAGAGAAATGAATGTGTTTCTTGCAATAAGCAAAGTCTGAAATGAAGATCAAACCCTTACTTCTACAGGTCTTTGCATTTAGTATTGCAGATCATAGCAGACAAAACTCTTTTCCTGCATGCTGGTAGTCACGGATGTATCTAAATCAAATTTGACCCTTGACACTAAGTCTAAGGAGTACGTTGTTAAAGCCTGGAGTCTGAGAACAATTTCTCTTCTAAGAAAACTTAAGCTTGTCAGATATATCAAAATTTGTGGACAGTTAGAGCAATGATTACAAATGGTGATGGGAGCATTTTTGTCCTCAAGGAAGGAACATCTTCAAGCATAATTACAGTGTCAGGTGTGACTTTTTACAACAGAGTTGATGTTTACAGTCAGGCTATCTTGGGTATCAGAGTGAGTATTGATGGCAAATCTACCTCCAAGAGCAATAGGCATGTGAAATTTGATGCTAAATTTACTGATGTCATGAAATGTTCCTGAACAGAAAATTTGAGAATGTCTTTTGCATGTAATTTTCATAGGGCTCTGAAGCTTTCTGGGCTAAATCTTTACCCAGAGACTCTGCAAGGACTCTAAGCCCACTTCTCAAGCAGTTGTTCCTGCAGCTGTGTAACCATGTCTGTGCTGAATTCTTCTGAGGGGGGGAAATGGAGTTGGCTTACACTCTAGGGGCAGGAATTTGCACCTTCTTGCTTTGGGCTAGGCAGATTTTGGGGGCTTGCAGTCAACAGGGGAAACTGATGCTTCCAGATGGTGGTATAGGGCAAGGACTGAGTCCTCTGCACTAACTCCTCAGGGGGAACAGACTGCAAGCGTCAGGATCTAAGGTCAGGCAGAAAGAAAATTAAATTAAAGATTGTGAGATCCTTGCAAAACTGGAGGAGCCCCAGGAGAAACAAATGCACTTCAGTATCAGGAAATTTAGCTGCAGCAAAGCTCAAATGAAAGGTAGTTGAGAGCATTCTTTAAAGAAATGTACCAAAGAGATAATGATTCCTGTGAGGAATGGTACTAGGATGGCACATCTGTTGTATTGTGAAGTCTGATTATGACTAGGTTACCTCTTCCTGGGAGCAAGTTTTACCTTATTGGCATGTGTGGTGTGCTGTCAGTATTGGGGCCCCAGTAACACCCTCCTGACATTCTGTCATCTGGCACATGAAGCTTGAAGGAAAAATAGATAAAGAGTTGGAGAAAAAAATCTAGAGAAAATATAATTTATCCAGAGTTATATCACTGAACCTGAAACAGAGGTCTCTTAAGTCCGGAACAGGAATGAAAGCAGCTGACAGGAGAGGTGAAGCCAATGCTAAGAAGGAGGGAGTGTGCACCTAAACAGAAAATAACATAAAGCAGCAGCATCTTGAGCAAGGTTTCCCACTTGAAATACTGACCATTTTGGACTGGACCAGCACCTGGAATTCAAAGACCTATGAGACTTCAGCCTAAAGAGTGCATATCTGGGAATGCCTCTTAACGACCTTCAACTTCAGCTATTGGTGCCCAGATTCTAGTGCTTGTTTGGTGTCTCCACAGTGGTTCCCTGTGAAGTGCTCAGCACCCACCCTGACGGCGTGGCCTTCAGCCTTCTCTGCTGGTCTTCTGTCCCATTGCCCTCTGCCCTTATGTTCTCACAGGGCAGCCCAGAAATTATGAGAAACAGACCAGCTTTGAATGAAGAACCTGCCTAGAAAATTACAAGAGAAGAATAAGAAATATGTTCTGCTTGAGTATGACATTTTTCCCTAGAATTTCTTTGCAAATTCTTGCTAGTTTCTGAGAATGTCTTGGATAGAAACTGAAGTTGTTCTTTGATAAACGTTGTGAATACTTTGATTACATCAGAACTAAAACTCTCCAGCTGGATATTAACTGTGAAAAAAAACAGTTTCCAAGAGAACAGGAGTCCTTTAGGAAACATATTTTAATGGTTATAAATGTGTTCCAGTTTGCCGATACAAAGTTAAGCAGTTTGCATTTGGGGATGCTGAGGTGCCTTGCTATTGTGCCCTGTTCAGTACTTGCTAGTTCTTGATGGTAGTGCAGGTGGTGATACTTAGGTCAGTATCACAGATGCCAGATCACGTTAGCTTGTGATCAGATTTCCCCTTGTAATATGCCCCTGCCACCTGCCCCTCCATCACTCAGTACCTGTACAAGCTGCCTGTACATTAGGCGGGTAGGCATTTCTCACCCTCTGGGGTGAGAAAAACACTTTCCTATGTACCCATTCCTTACAGTGGCGGGAAATGAGAGAACAGGTCCTTACAGATGATTAAGCATCTAAGTCACAACTACTTTAGGGGTAATGAGACATCTCAGTCACTCATTAACCACGGGCAAAGTTCCAGCTTCTAGAAGAAGTGGGAACTCAACTCGAATCTCTCCAGTCTTTCTTCATTTCCTGAATCAAAAACCAGCCTATCTGTCCCTTTTTCCCCCCTCCTGGCACAGCACCATATACATTTCCCTCAGCTGTTTTTGTTTCCTAAGCTAACGCCCTTCTTTGGCTTCATCTGGCTATTTCCCAGTTGTTTCTCTTTCTCTTTCACCTCTTATCCTTTTTTGCTTTGTTTTGATTTATCCTCCTATTTTCTCTTTTGCCTATTGCTTTTTCTTTTCCCCTCTCCATTTTTATATTGGTCCAGACAACCTGATCTCCAAAGGGAAATCTGTGAAATAAGCAATGTGGTTACACAGACAGGTCTTTTACGGACAAGATTTTCAAATCCAGCTGTAACAGCTGTCAGTACAGGGCAATGCTGTTGCCTGTATGTGTTATCATGGTCATCAAACCACGGGCTGCTTAAGTAAAGGCTTAGGACTCTTTTAGAAAGCCCCTTAAGGACATACTTACTGTTGGGTACATGCTTATGCCATGTCGACTTCATATGTCTGTGTGTTTTAGTTGAGAAGGGTGCTTTTCTTACACAGGAGAAAAGGATTCTTCAGCTTTACAGTTAATGCAACTGCCATGCATGGCAGATTTGTAGAGACATCTGGAATGCCAGAGGTCTAAGAACCCCATTTCTTCTTTAGTAGCCTTTTAGCAGCTGGCAAAGACACAGTTAACTTTATTGTTGCTACTATCTTATCACCACTACATAAAATGCTCCCAGACTGCTGCATGTCTGTAATTATCCTCCTGGTACATGTACAATATTTTCACAATGACTTGCTCATGGTCATGGTATTCAGTTACAGGCATCACTTTTGTTATTAATTGCGCTGTTGTCTTTACTTCAGCACTGTGCATCTGCTTATATTAGAGGATTGCAGATGACCAAGTCTTCTGATCACTAAATGATCGTCCTCTCCCTATTGGAACAGGAAAACAGAGGCACAGGGCAGTGAAATGAACATTTGGATCAAGGAAAGGGAGAGGCCCCACAAGGACAGCTAGACCTGTCAGAAGCAGTATGCTTTGGTTTTATTGCACTCCTGAAGCAAGCTCAGTGCATTATTTTGCCATGGTTTACATTGGCTTAATTTCTGTGTTGCTTTTCTGTATTTAGTATTTCCTACCATACTTAGAGGTAGAGTACTAGAGCTGCGCCTAAAGCTGTTTGAAGACCTGGCCTTAGTTCCAGCGATAGCTAGTTGAAGTCTGCATTTCTAATCTTGAATAAAAGGTTGGCTGCGATTTTCAGAGGAGTCTCCAAGGTGACATACCCTTTTCCCACACTCCTATTTCTTTTGACTGCGTTTTATCTAAATTCTCCTTCATTCTTTATACTCTGTTTTCCACAAACTGAGATTTCAGATCAGAAGTCTTGCTTGCTGTGCCTTGGTCTTGACCAGTAAAGCAGGTGATTAAGCTTTTGTGCTGCAAACCCTTGTTCACTCTGGGGCTGCTTCCAAATTTTCCTACTAAAGCAGATGAAAAAATCACCTGCAGTCATCATGGAAAGTCCTTCAGTGAATTTTGGATCGAGCCAAGGGGATCATTATGTTGAAAGCACCAGCCTCACCCCAACTGCCATTGTCACACTCTGTCACTCCCAATGCCCTCCAAGCACAGTTGAGGACTGCGGACACCAGGGAAAGGCAGTCCCTTAGCTCCTTCTTGGTGCTGTAGGCAGAGGGAGAACTGCAGAATAGCTTTGAACAATAATCTGGATGACACATACCCAGAGCAAGTGCTAGAGAAGCAACTTTTCATCCTGCCAAAACACAGGAGAGGTGGTTTCCCTTTCGTCCCCAGGGGCTGATTGTGACAAGACCACCCGAAAAGAAGCCAGAGGGCCTTCCCCTTGGCTGTGTGGTAGGTTGGTTTACCTCTTGAATTCACATATCTCATGCTCCCAACCATGTGCATGGTGCTGCCCTGAGGTAGCCCTATAGCCTCTGGTACTGAATTGTGTCCATGGCTGGAGCTGCACAGCACCAGGCAGCATTGCTGCAGACTGAGTCTACTTTACTCCTCAGTTTCCTGGGACACCATCTCCATTTATGTTTACAAATTTTACCAGAGCAGAACTAAAGTATTTTTAAAATTGATCTTTGTCATAGGCTTCTGGACTTCCATGTTGTGATGAAAAAAATGTGCACGTCATCTGTATGTGTGCATGTGCAACTGCATGTGCAGCACTGTGTGCATGCCAGGTGGTGACACGGTGATAGCCAGCCTGAAATTCAGACAGAAGTGCACCAGATTCGGTGTATATATATCTATGCCCAAATCACCCACAGCACAGCAGAGAGATGGTCTGGCTTGCAGAGAGAAGTGTCTCTGTATGAGACACCATATGAGCTCTGAAAGCATAGAAATGGTGAGGCTGCGAGCTGGCAATCAGATTTTTCATTTGATAGGATGCCAGTACCTGGTGTTTTGGTTTGCAAAGCCCTTGCCTGGGCTATTAAGCAAGCAGCATAAACTTGCTGCTGTGCGAACTTATCTGCCTTATGTCAGTGCAGAGAGTTGGCTGGTCTGCCTGCTTCTGGCTTTCATGGACATCCAGATATATTTGTATGCTTGGCAAAAGGCTGTGTGCTTCTTCCATAATGCAGTGACACACCGTCTTCTGTATTAGTCACTAAGCAGCAGTGTTTGATAGTTTATAGTTTGATAGTTTAGTCTAGTGGTGGGTAAGATTCAAAACGCTTGGCAGTTTAGTGATTTGAACCCTTTTGATCCAAAATGATTCCTGGACAAGGAACAATTTTCTGAGCGGTTCTCACAAAAACCTGGAGTGGTCTCCACTTGAGAAAAGAAAGCAAGGTATAAAAATATGCCATAAATGCAGAGGTGGCATTCAGAAGCTTCTGCTGAATGCGGGGTCCTGCAAAGCAATGCTAGGTGGTGGTCAGGCATCTAGAAAGGGATACTTCTTGCCCCGAAATACCTGGTAGCTGGACAAAACAGGCAAGGAATTGCAAGGATGCTTGTGGTGCACTGAGTTTGAACCTTACCTAGGCTAGTTGATCACCCTGTTAAAATCCAACCTATATCTTGCATAAATGTAGCCACAGCTTAAAACAAATTCAGTAAAGAAGATGGCACCGCACACTAATTACAGCAAGTATTTTATAATGGGATAGAATTAACTCTGACCAATGATAAATATCTGTATGCCTTGTAATGTAAAAAATGTAAACCTGTAACTCCTTTGAGGAAGAAGCTAGGGTGAGGTCCATTCAGTTATTCCACTGAATTCTCTGATCATGGGCCAGTTTGGCCCTGTTATGGCTTTGACCCCAGTTAAACTCTCAGGTCGTGCTTTAGTGAGATGTACAGATCTACTTGAAGTGCAAGGCACATGTGTGTGTCATTCCCTGGAAACTGTTAGGCACATATGTTTAATTAGATATATATGCCTTTGGATTATTTGTTATAATGACTAAATCCTTACTAATGACTCTCTGATAATTAATGGGTAGCCTAAAAATTGGTATTTCCCACGTCTTAAAATAAAAAAGTGATGTTTTGAAATCAAATTCTTGAGTATGAGGTAAATGGCAAAATACGTGTTTAGTTACATGTGGTAAGGTTGGCAAGGTATATTTGCAAAAGCAGGAATCTAAAATTAGGTCTTAAAGCCACAGTTAGAAAGCTAAATAAACAGTGGGGCTTTTTAAAAGGCTGAACACCCATGAGCTGCCTGGCAAGAGCCCCAAATGCAGATTTCAACGCTTGTATCATCAGATAAAGACAGTACCAACTTCCCTTGATTTCCTACCAAGGGTCTTGGCCCCAGCATCCATGTTCACACAGCTGGGTACCAACTGGGTCTCTGAGTGCTGGCAAGGCTTTCCTGAAAGTGCAGAGCCAGTCTGACGGACAGAGGAGGCACACAGACTCAGGAAGTCTGGAAGCTGTATGCATTTAGGCTAGGGAAACTTACATTTCCACTCCTAATTTTAAAATCCAATGCATTTAGATTTATTCTAGAAGCAGTGCAATTTATGTCATTGTTAAAGGTTCACAGATTTGTTTTCACTTGGAGTTGGCTGGTGTTGGTGATGTTATCAGTAAGCAGCATGTTATCTCATCCCCGCACCAGTCTTTTAGATCAGTACCTGTTGGTGCTTGGGAAGAAGTTGGCTGATTCAGGAACCCTGAGTGAAGCTGGGACTTTATGTTTATGCACCATCTCTTCTCCCATTGAAACACATATGCGCGCCGACACATACATGGATACTTTCACTTACAAGGCAGTCCTTTTCCTGCTTGCCAAGTCCATCATCTCCGTTCCCCCAGAGAAGGGTGGGATACTGATGCAAGACGCTGTATTAGATGGCCTTTCTCCTCCCTTGAACCAGAGTCTGATGACATGTCTGCTAAAATGCGTCAGATGGGGACGGAGAGAGAGCGGAGTGACGGAGAGGGAAGTCTTGGGTGGAGGGATTTGGGTTTAATTAAAATAAGTAAAGCCATGTTTTCCAAGTCCCAGATTGCATTCGAGTCTGGCAGAAGCTGCTGGACAAAAGTGAATTTTCAGGTGGCTTTGTTGTTTTCCAAGTGATCCTCTGCTACAAGAAAGCCATGATGCCAGGACACATTTGGCCTGGGATTGGTGGTGTGCTTAGGTTGGAGGAGATAACTAGAGGGATCTGAACTGGGACCAGATGGTGACTCGAAGCTGATAATGCCAAAACAGTTCAGATGCAGAGAAGAAATAGCATTTTCCTGACTGGAAACGTGTTTTTTCACTCCCTTTGGTAAAAAGGGCAAACACACCTCTGTTCTTGAGTCCTCACCAACCCCTGGGAGGCCTTGGGAAGGTCCTGGTCCTGCCACTGGCCACATAGCAACACATTTCTCTTCTCTTTGTTTCCCTTGTCCCTTCTGTCCTCTGCCAATAGAGAGTTCAGACTGCCCAAGGCCAAAAACTTTCTTTTTGTGTATTTTTATATGGTGTGTAGCTTGGAGGGACACCAGTCTTGTCAGGGCCCCCAGGCACTACCACAACAAGAGCTGCGCAAGTGAAACAGAATAGATGTTGCAGAGATTCCTACAATGACCAACAGCTTTTTCTTCTCCGTCCCCCGTCCTCAGCAGCAGCATGTTCCTCTTGCATGAGATAGCTTGTGCTGGCCAGAAGGTTTGGATGGCTGTCTAAACCTGGTGACCAAAGCTTTGCCTGCATAGTTGAATTCTAGTTTTGTGTCCAGGACCCTATTTTCATTTAGAAGTGTGATTTATATGTGAGACAGTGGTCCCCTTCTCAGCCATGACCACATCTTCCTTGCTGAGATATTTTCTTCCCGCCATCATTCTGGAGTTGCTGGAAATAGACAATGCCATAAATTTGCCTGATGAATAATAAATCCTCATTGTGATACAGTGCTCTGGAAGACAGCTCTAACTCCATGGAGAAATCCTCACAGGACTCCAATTCATCCACACTGGAAAAAAAACTTCAGACAAACAAACAAAACAAAGTAGGGAGCTTTTTGGCATTAGTTTCCAAAGATGTTTTAGGAGGAATGAAGACAAGACCATTTAAAAACTCACTTTTGCAGGACAGTGTCTGGAGGCCTCTGAATCCCACAGAGTCGTGTCAGTGCCTGATGTGGACCTGCATTTCTGGATTGGCTTCATATGAAGCAGCCAGACAAGCACTGGAGATGAACTTGCTTGTGGCTGCAGCTGAACATGGTACTAGGGATGAACTTCTTTTAATAGATATGGGTTTTGATGTGGGAAATTAACGAAGGTAATTTCTTCAGATGTAGCATCTTTCCTTTTCTTCCTCCTTCTGTTCCTGCTTTGGTCAGAGACATTTTAACAGTGGCACCCTTTAGGGGCAAGCAGGGGGGTGTCCTCCCCCTGTTCATTCATCATGTCCATTTGAAATCTTTCAGCTCACCTATGGTTTTCTTTCATGTCTCCTCACAAAGTTCTGACAGGATACCCTAAGTCATCCACATAAGAACTTTCTTGAAGACCTTTACTGAGAACTCCTTGTTCTTGGAGAAACTTTGTCGATTCACCACACTGGACCCAGGCTGGCTTCAGAATCCAAGTTGAGCTGGTAAGAAAAGGAGAAACTCTGCTGCTCTTCACTCTGAGCTTTGGTTTCCTACCTTCAAAGGAAAGATAATGACAACTCCACTCCCCTGTGGGGGGATGTCAGAGGGATGACTGTTGGCAGCTGCAGTGGCATGCGTGTCATGGATGGGAAGATTTGTGCTGCTCCTGGAGCATGACCACCCTTCATGTGGATGCCTCAAGCGTGATGATGTTCCCATCCTCCTAATCATGGTAAAAACCCAACCTCCATGTGAAGAACAAACAAGCACTTGTTTCCTTTTGCTTCGATGCATGCCTGGCGTTTGCAGGGAAGATTTTAATGCACTGTTTAGATAAGATGCAGAACCTTTGCTTGAGCCAAGCCAAGTATGCTCTTTCAAACAAAAGAAGGGATTTCAGAGAAGGAAGCTAATAGTGCGGTTCCAAGGAACTTTCTCAGTTGGACCCTTTACAGTAAGGAAGGACTCAAAGGTGCTTTTATCTTGAAGGGAAGAGTCCTAGAAAAAACATGTATGGGACCAGCTGATTCTCCCAGATGCTGTGTCTTCCTGTCCCCAGGTGACTCTTGTGGGTGATCTTCTGTGGAGAGGTTGCAAAGAGCCGAGGCTGGTCTGGGCTGAGCGATGTTCTCCCAGGCAGAGTGGTCCTGGGCTTTTCACCTGTGGAAAAAAAAGTGTTTCCTTTGGTTGCATAATGTGTGTTCTTCATGCACACCTCCTGAAAAGGCTGGGCCTCTCGTTGCCTCCTTTGTTCCTGCCTTCCTGCTCTCTTGTGTTTTCTTGGCAGTCGGACAGCAAGGGAACTCCTTCATTAGCTCACCGAAGCCCGGAGGTAAACACTCTGCCACACAGAAACCAGCACCAGCTCATTACCTACCACACACAATGCTTTCTCACGTATGCAAAAGTACCTCTCTGATATGCCCTGCATGCAAGTGTGCAAATTAGTTAACATCAGCAAATCCCTGCTAATTTCCTGACTAGCTGCTCTTTTGTTTGCTGATGTTTCCAAAGCACTGGTTTTCTGTCTCAGAACATCGCACTGCTGTTTATCTTAGAAAGTCTCTGTATGTTCTGCTTGGTCTAGATCCAATCCTTCCAGAAATTAAAAACTTCTATTTTTCCAGTGTAATGATTTTTACACCTTCCAAGAGGCAGCTCCAAAGTATGTTTTGAAAGTATAGCTTTCCAAAGCTGATTGGAAGGATATTTCAAGGGTCTGCATGATGCTTTCTCTCCTCAGCTGTTGTGTACTGCCCATTCTCAGAAATGAGATATAGACCTAGGTGGATTCTGGTTCCAACACACTTGTTTTCCATTCCCTTCTGTCTACTGCAGATGAAAAGATCACAGTACTTGTCGAAGTGTCTTTGAATATAGAATAATTTACTGAAAAATAATAGATTAACTAGCTGACTATTTACCAAAGAAAAGCCCTTAGGACTATTATCTGCCAAAGCATAACAGGAGCTGACCCAGGTACTCTTAAGCCTAAAAAATTAAGTGGTTCATGGGCAGAGGAATCAAAATCCCATTAACCAAGCTGCACAGCACTGGCAGTTTCATGTTTGCAACAGAGTGTTCAAACAGAAACAGGGCTGAACATGATTCGCCCTGTGTACTCATGGTTAGATTGGGACTGCTAATGGATTGCTGACATCTACACTATGTGAAATGCTTAGCCTTTAGTTTTTAGTGGCTGGGCAGGAGAGGATAATGCTGGACTTCAATGCTCCCCTGCTAAGTACCATAAAAAAGCCTAGTTCACATTTTTCTTGTGCAGAACTTCATACTCTCCCACTCCTGTGGTACCTGAGCTTTTGAAGTGCAATGCTTTTGTGGGAAATTCCACGTTGTTTGAGTCTTTGACATGCTGCTAACAGCTTTAGAATATTTATTAGAAAAGGGATTATTTTTTGATGGAGCAGAAGAGCCTAGGCAGAACAGAAGAAATACTGAAATTCCCTATGAATGTTTTTTTCCCCTTCTGGCACTATATTACCTTTGCCTACACTAATCCAAATGTGTCTCTGCTGCTGTTGTATGGAACAGCCATTAAATTCCACTTGTTGTTAGCTGAATGGGTGACTTCATGCTGTCACTATGACAAAAAGTAGTTGGAGATTATGGTTTACAAAGCAGAAGTTATGACTGAGCTCAGTGAAATAAGAGCATCTCTGTAGTTAGGCACACCAGCAGCAGCAACTTCTTCTTGCAAACCTTCAAGCTGTACAACTGTTGGGAGACACCACGAAGATGGGGTCCCACAGCTTCATTATTCATATAAGCCAGCTCTATGTCTGTTGAGTAATGTGTTTCTAACCTCTGAAGGGTCAACTTTCAAGAGCAAAAGCATATAAGGATGTTGGTATGACATTTTTTACAAGATAGATCTCATTTCTCTGCTGCTGTGCCCTATAATGTTGGTGTGCAGGGAGTCGACTTACCTTCTTTGAACACCTAAGTGTTGGGGTCAGACCCTTGAGGATCCATACAAACATATGTTATACTGACTTAAATAATTCAACCTTACTTGTGTGACCTACGGGGATGTGGTAAAAGCTCTTTTTCCACTAGAGCCTGGAGCATAGACACATTAAATTCAACCAGTTGGGCTTTAGTTTATACCTTGGAGTCAAAGTAAAAGCAGTTGCTCTGTCCTTAAGTCACCTTTACTGCTGCTGGTTTATTACTGAAGGCGCACAGCTGAAGTTAAATGCTGTCTCGTTGCCAGCATGTCATTTTGAATATATGAAATTATGGAAGAACAATATTACAAGCCTGTTCCTGCAGCTTTTTCTTACACAAAACTCAGGAAGTCTCACAAAGCACCAAAATCCTCCACCTTTGAGCTTGGTGGGTAGTGCTTGCAGCCTGGAAAGTGGTACTAAAAGGCTAGAAACACTGTCAAATGCTAGAAACACTGATGATTTTCTTTGTAGATGAATTAAAACAGATGCTTCCAATGTGAAATGTTTTGTAAAACTGTTTTTTTTTGTGTTGTGAATAAACTCATTTGCTACTTCAGGGCCATTCTTGAGTATGGCAGAGCTATGGAGTTTCATTGAGAATGGCCTGTCTCTGAGGCAAGAGTGACTATTGTTCCTGAAATTTCTCTACCCTCAGAAATAAAAGAGATTTCATTAACTAGTATGTTATGACACCTTATATGCCTATACTGTATTTCTAGTCTTCTCTCTGTGACCTTAATTTATGAATGTATGAGTCACCTTTCATATTTCCAGGATTTTAGGTAGTTTGTAAATTAGCAGATCACCTCATGCCATAAACAGAATATAGGTTAGCATGTATACTGAAGTTATGTTATCAAGCGAAGGCAATGAAAATGATTTTAAGACACCGTAATAAATAATGCATTCATCTCTGGATCTCTGCAACAATGTAAAATAATTGATTATTCTTGTAATAAAGACTTATTGGTGATTTATTGTCTCTCTTTAAAACAGAAATATGACAGAGTTTGGTGCTTCTTTATCTTGGGTACTAAAGGAAAACAAGGAAACAAAAATGTTAGAAAAGGTTTTTGTTGTCATATGCTTTGCTTTGTCTCAGGACAGGATGAAACATTAGGACTGTACCCTCTGGGTCAGATCCCAGTTTCAGACATGCTAAAGACTAGGAATAATGTTTTAGAAAGAGGAAAGGTATCCTCAAAATGAGGTTTGGTGTGGGGTTTTTTTTTTCTTATTCTCAAGACTCAGGTGAGGACAGAATTTGTGTTGAAAGCATTGGTGTCAGGATTCAAAGCCTTTAGAGCCCTGGACCCCAAACAGCAGATAGCATCCTCCTCACTGTCAGTCACAGTCAATACTGGGCTTCCACTAACTGGATGTACAGGCCAGAAGAGATCTGTGGAGAACCCAAGACTTTCCTGAGTTGGAGGGAAGGTGAAATTCAGATTGAACTTCTCTCAGTTTAGGCCATCTCCATCATGACAACTGATGCTAAGCCACACAGAGCGCCCGTCAATGACACATATCTGCAGGAACTTTCCAGAGCTTATAGGGACCTGATCTGAGGGTAACTTGACTTGGCTGGTAAAGCCATGGCAGCCTGTTGCTGTATGTCTTTGCCAGCCTCACGTCTCTCCAAAATCTAAGTTCTCAGGGTGTAGGATAGTTGAGATTCCAGTGACTTGCCTGTAGTGTGAAAGTTTTTGTGGCTTATTTGAAGGGATTTTAAAAGCATGCTAGTACAAATCACCCATGAGCAGGCACTTCTCTAGTTCAGCCCTGGGATTCAATCTCTATATATTCAATCTATATATATTTGCTTCCTTGGGCCAAACCAATTTATTTGAAAGTAAAAGAGATGTAAGTGTGCCTGCCAGAGGTGAGCTGTGCAAGTAGAAGTAGGTTAAATGAGTTAAAATTGAGCAGGTCTTCCACTGCCTAAGTTCTTAGAAAAAAATCATCATTCACATTGATGGCTGTTAATTCGGTTTATCCTGTGTGCTTTCAATCTCTGAGAAACCACAGACTGGTATTAATCCACACAGCAGCCTAGAGATCAGTGATTTATGATCAAAAGAGTGGTCCTTCTTAATCAATTAAAAAATGGGGGAAAAGATTGAAACGACAAAGTTTTCTCCCACCCACCCCCAATTTTGTATTTCCATAACTGAAATAAGTGTCCAGGTGAAAAACATAACATTCTTTTCCTTGGCATGCCTACCTGATTCTTCTGCACCACAGTGCTTGTTGTTTGGAGAGAAATCTTGGTGACACTGCCTCTATATTTAAAAGGCTCTGACCTCACGTACCATATAAAAGAGAGCCATAAAAGTTGGGAACAAAATGTCTGAATAAATAACAGGCAATGCTGTCCCCTGAGAAACAAATGTTGAGCTGCAGCTGGCTGGGAACGCTACTCTTTGTGGAGTCCTATTCCCTGATCTGGAAGGAAAGACTTCTCAGGATCGTCCAGAAAAGCAGCAGAGGGAGAGTCTCCTGCAACTGTGCACCCCTCTCCTCTGTGGAAATGGGGTATTTGCAAACAAGTGGGACTGCTCTAAACACTGCCAGTGCTGGCCAGGCAGTAGGAGTAGCCAGGTTTAATGCCGTCTTCCCAGAAGCCCCTTCTGTTATGGCTTCTCTTGATGTCCGTTTTGCAAAGCTAATAGATGATAGACTGGCCTGAGGAGGCTGTTGATAATCAAGGTGATGGGACAACAGCTAGCTAAATTGTTTCATTATTCCTTATGCAGAACATGGCTAGGATCCCAGGCACGGCAGGGAACGCGGCACCTGCCAATGTTGTAAGAAGTGATCGCGAGTGAAGGTGTATGACCAGACTTACCCACCTCCAGCGCAAGCAGAGCTGGCCTTTCTCATCCAAGAAGGTAACACTGATGCATTTGGAAGTGTGAAAGACTTGTTGCAATTCATCCTGGTGTTACTGATGTGGTCTCTGCCACTGCTCCTGGAAGCTCTTGTGCAATGCCACATCTGCCTGCAACAAGTGGGAGCCCAGTATTTATTTCTAAGGGAAAAATGAAAATAAGACCTGGCATTTTCAGTCTGAAAAGCAAGATGGTACACTGGCCTTTGGTAAACATACATCCCATGCTAAAATTAAAAGGTCAGCGAGAACATGTAAGCAGAAACATTCAGTGATGTATTTAGGAGACTCCTGTGAGAGGCTGTTAAATTTTGTGGAGTTACAACAAAACTCTAACAAGAAGCTAAAATTAAAGCAAGCAAGCTCAGCTCTGCCCCGCTTTTCAGTTAGGGTAAACGGGTGAAAAATGGAAGGGAGTCACAGGAGAACAGATTTTGCCTGTTTCAGACTGGTGTGAGTCACAAGGCAAAACAGAACATGTACAGATGGCTGCTTGCAAGCAGCCCGTGCTGCTGCCCATGAATGAGGAATTAACTCGGTCACCCTTGGACAACTGCGGTGCACTGCTAAAAGGGCTGGCAGCACTCTGCTGCGTCGACACCAAGCAGTGACGACAGGCTTGCGTCTGCTAAAGGCTGCAGGGTTGATGGGCAGGTGGAATTCAGCTGTTCAAAAGAGATGTCTGGCACCATTCGGGACAGCTTAGGGTGTCCCATCTGGACTCTAGCTGTTTCTCCAAAATGGGCTGGATCTCCTTCATCCTGCATCCTCTATGCCTGCATCCAGTCTCCAGAGTCTAAAATGACTCTAAAATCCACCAATTGTATCCTAGCTTTTACTTCCACAGTATGTAGTGCTTGCGCTTATATCTTTCTTTCAGGCCCCATGCAATGCCCCCTCTCCCCTGAAAGGAAGTCATTCTTTGGTGAGTTTTCCCTTGGCTTCGAAGTGTCTGAAGTAGTGAGAAGAGCCCATCCAATTAGGATCGTACAGCATCAATATTGTAAAGGCACTGTTGCACACTCAAGGGCACAATGCAAAGACGAAACAGCAACAAAAGACACACAGGCTTCTTTTATATTGGGAGAGTTTTCAGTAAAAGCACAGGTCTAGTTGTGCTGTTAGTTCCTAAGAAGTAACTCTTGGGCTATAGCTGTGCAGGTCTAAGGATGTGAATAAGGTAAGTATTATGGTGAGAGATAATCCATTTTATTGGTCTAAATTAGCTGGAAAAGCAGAAAAAGATCAGGCACACAAGCTGCTCTTCAGGCTTTCAGTCTAAGTATGAGCTGATAACAGTTGTTCTAGATTTGATTTAATTATGCTAAGTAGGTAGACAAGCAGAGGAGAGTCAGCTACTGCCTGTAAAGCAGAGGGGGATATCTGCAAGGGGAGAAATGATAAGGCATTTAACTCCTGTAAGACAGAGAAACGTAATTACAAAGAATCCACTCTCTGCCAAATTAATAAGATGAGCTCTGAGGCAGTGCTTTGATGCAGCAAATTCAGCTCCTTCAGTTTCTTAGTATCAGATCAAAAGTGCTGTGGCTGCACAGTACGGTGTGTTGATCCAGCATAAAACCCTGTTAGGAAAAGATGTTGGGTTAATACAGGCAAAGGTTTAAGGTATGGTCTTTCCTGCCGCACCTGATGCTAAACTCAAAAAAGTTCAAACTGGGGTTTTCTGTTGGGTACATTGGCTATGTAAACAGAGCCATGAATGAGTGCAATGAAGTCTGATCCAGACTGACTTTGTGGTACTGGTTCCCTGGTACTGATGACTGTGGAATCATGGACTAGCCGCCTAGGCAACTTACAGAGACATCCCACCACCAGGGAGTTAAAGTTAACTTACTTAAAGATGGCCCCTTTGAGGAAATATTCTGGACTTCTATTCAGACAGATCTGTGTTATAACTTTGTTGCATTTTCGCTGAACTGTTTGTGTTAAAGATGCATTTATGTGAACAAATTTTGTCGTAAAAGTTTTTTTATGACAATAATTTAAAGTAATATCCAAGTAAAAAGACAGGAACCTTCTGTTTTGGGTTAATTGTAACATATTTCTTTTTAATTTGGGTTTGCCAAAATTTTGAGAGTACTGTGGAAGATACATTTTTCCATATTGCATCTCAGCAAAAACCCACAGCAATTAGATCTCCTTTGCATTCCACAAGGGGATCTTTCTTTGTCCTGAAGAGCAGTTGTAGTAACCACACCCTTCATAATTTTCATGCAGTTAAACCCTGTCAAAATTGTGTGTACAGACTGTATTTGTAAAAGCTGGTTGATAATTAAGCCAATTATTCTTGTATTGTAATCAGAACTTTTATTCTGACAGCAGGCAAGGCAGGTCAACAACTCAGGCATTGTTTAATTCAAACAACTGATAGTGGAATTTTGAGTAGCTTTGGTGCAACAGGTAATTTTGGACATAAATACAAAATGTACCAGGAAGAAGCAGGATTATCCTTCAGAGAAAGTTGTTTTAAAAGATGGAGTTAGTTGAGCTTTAACACAACGACCGAAGGAAAGAGACGTGCATATATATTTTTCCTTTGATGTTGGCTGCAAAGTGAGTGATTTAAAAATCACTGATTCATAATGTCTCTTACATTTTGGTCACCTTATTATCTTTCATTACAAGTTTTTTTCCTTTTACATAACACTTGTGCTGTATCATCATCACTATCACTATCATCACTATCATTGTTGCATCTATCAGCTAGATTATAGTGCGTATAATTATTATATCAGGTAGACCAAAAGAATCTATGGGCTTTAATTAAAACCTTTGATAAAAAAGTTTTAGGAGTCCTATGTTCATTCTTATTTATGTTTAAAGATGACTTGCCAAAATATATCTAGCTTAAAATCAAGCCCAGCTTACAATGTATTTAAAACATCTTAATTAAGGGGAAAGGAAGTTATTTGTTCTTTGTCGGGCTGAAGAGCAGGACCCATTTTAGCATTTTGGTTAGTTTATGAGAAACGGTGCAGATAATCCGACTAACTAATGCAAAGATAGTTAATTCCCTGGAAATGTTCAAAACACAGCAAGCTGCAGCTGAAATAACCATCACAGAAAACTATCTATCTGGGCAATGCTAGTTTTTTGCCTTTCTGCCATTTGAAAAGAGGGCTGTTCTTTCTAATATACCGTATGCAGTGTGGGGATAATAACCCGCAGTGGCAGATGCCATAAAACTGTCACATCTAGGAATGGGTCTGCTGGATATCACCACCTTCTTCGAAATCATAGTTCTCCAGAGGCAAATCCTCATTCAGAGTTGTGAGGGCGTAAGGACCACTGAAATCTTTAGCCGTGGGTACACTGATCTGTTCTAGGCTGGGCCTTCCCTTTCCTGATGACCTCTTGGATATGGAAAGTCACCAACCATACAGTTTGGTATGAGATGTGAACAGACACAAAGCCCACTTCCTCCTCCCTCCAACAGACAGTCTCCAAGTCTTATGTCTCTCTCTTGACAGTTAAGGCATCTGTGTGTTACAGGACTTGTTGAGACGCTCCACACTGGGAGGTCTGAAAAGGCACATCCCAACCAAGAGGGCATCTCTGGGTCCTGGGGGTTGTCTGCCCTCAGCCTCTTTAGTAGCCCAGTGGGGGTGACCTCTCTTCCAAAGGCCAGTTCATTTTTGAGCCTTTCAGTCTCCACTTCTACATTGCATGACTCCAGAACCTGCCTGGCTAGATTTTCAAAGGAGAACAGTTTATTTGAGGCCAGCAACAGGTCTTCATCAGATTTTCGAAACATGCTATGTACTTAGGGGATGTTACATTGGAAAATCCAGCCACATATGTCCCATGGGAGGCAAGGTGGCCTAAAATTTCTGGCCTTTAATAAAATCCATTGGAGGGGATCAGTGCTTGGAAATCTACCTCACAGTGATTATCCAGCCACACGGTAACACAGTCATTTACCCTGGAGGAGTTTTTACTCCTTCAGTTGCCTGGAAAAATGAGCCTTGCTGCAGGCATTGTGGGTCAGCTGGCAGAAGCCTGCTCTGTGATGGACTCATGTCCCATTGCTCCCAGCAGCTCACTAGCTCCTGACCCATCCTCCTCAGTGCATGCCCACAGGCACGCAGGGAGAGCAATTTTCTTTGCACAGATGGAGTTAATCGCAGGAACAAGATTTGGATATGCTGGGACAAACCACAGCTTCTGAACCTATGACACTAATGCCTAGTGCAAACAACAACAGCTTAAAATACCTGCTCAAGGCCAGCACGTTCTAGGACTAGGTGCCGATAGAGTCACAGCCGCAAGGATGAGGATGATAGCTAAGCTAAAAAGATGAGGGCGAATGATCCAATCTGCAGGTAGAAGGGTCTTAACCTTGACCTAAGGGAGCCAGCAGTCTACCATTAGCTTTGCTCAGGGCAACCAGATTTGATACTGAGAAGTTCAGGATTTTTTTCTTCCATTGAGCGAACATCTCTAAGTGCCCTTTTAACCTGGGTGAGAAGATGCTACTGTCTTGTAGAGCCTGTAAAATGATTCGGAATGCTAGAGTCTGTAGGGTAATGATGCTGTGACATGGATTACTTCTTCCCTGGGAAGGAAAAACTTGCCTTAATGCCTTAGTTTGCCTTAGTGCAAGTAGCAGAGTACGTATTACTGCAAGGTAGCTGTAATGTTTTCAGTCATCTCTGCTTGCAGCGAAGAAGCACCTGCTTTTGAATTACTTCACACACTGTGCTAAACTTCTCTGCATTATGACTGCTTCTTCTAACAGTCCAGGTGCCAGTCTGAGAGAAATGCCAAATATCCCAACCGCCTTCCCGATGTTGTTGATTTTATGTCCCTGTGGAGATGCCATCCAGGACTTAGCAGGCAAAGGAATAACAGTGCTGACATATCCCAGCTTTACAGACGTTGGAGGGACTTGACCACAAACAGCTGTTACCACAAATGGTGCTCTGCAACCTTGGACTTGGTGCCGCCACTGATGAGGAATCAGTCCTAATGGTGCAGCCAGGACTATGTCCTCCCCCACAGTATGATCTTCTCCAACCTGAAGATGCTCCTCAAGATGCCTGCTTTGTGCTTCTGACCTGCATGTTGCTTGGATAGGTGGAGTAATAACAGCGAATGACTGGAAAAAACTTACAGAAGACAAATGAGCTTGCAGAACTCCGATCCATGTATGCTCCCTGGTAAAACCAGGCAAGCATTGTAAATCAGCTGCGAAATTTGCCTCCTGAGAGTCCTGAGTTGAAACCTTCCTGCTTATCCCTGGGTGGTGCCCACTGGGGTTCAGGCACCACGGTTTCTCCACCCTGGCTGAGCAGCTGCTGCTGGTAGTGGATGAGAAGAGAGGGAGAAAAGGCTGGTGAACACCTGGCTGTTCCTGAACAGTTATTTCTTCAGAATGATTGAACTGTCTCCTGTCAGTGCCGAAGTACCTGCCCAACACAGGGAACTACCTGCATGCATCTCTTTTCAGCGAGACAGACTCTGAGGAATATCCTGCAATTTATGCCCTTACAAATGAATTCTTGACATAGCATCGACAGTGATGTTACAGGCAAGTGCCAGAGCCCATTGATGTAATTTTATTGCTCTTTCCTTGCTTTCTCTCCATCCACCACTCCTTTAACAGCAGAGGCAGTGAACATACTGAGTCCATATCAAACCACAGGGAGAGAAAAAACATCCTGGTAAAATCAGCTAGTAGTCTGTTAGCATGGGAAGGGGGGAAGGAAAAGGAAGGACCTGGATTCAAGACCAGCTTCAGACCTGAGCAAATTAAGTGTTGCCTGGGTTGTGGGTTGCTTGTGCTGCCAAAGGATGCCCTTTCTGCTGCCTTCACTAATTTCAGGCTGCTCATGGGCACTGCCATCAAGGAATGTGCTGCGGAGAGGGGCTGAAATGTTGTAACTTAGTGGAGGTGATCTTCCTTAAAAGCAGCTGTTCCTTCCCATGTACTGTCACCTTTCTGATGGCAGTAGGAGCAAGGGAAATTGGCCTTGAAAACCAAGATTTGAGTTTGCTTGCACTGCTGAGAGAATGACAGCTGGCTCCGCTCAGCTCCTTAGCTAGTTCCACAAACTCTCACTTCAGTGCTGGAGTTTTCCTTGCCTGAAATGGTGGTGAGAAAATAGTCATTCCCTGGACACTGTTGGAATTATGCTGGTGCCCATCAAGGGTAAGCAAGAGAAAAGCTGATCTCATGTCAGAATCAGATATTTAGAAGTAGTGTCAGGTCGCATATCCCCTGTTTTGGGTTTCAAGCCCCACCTCAAATATCAGAGCTGCCTATCTTTGTGCAGTGCAAGCTCCAAGCCTGGGACTCCTCCTGGGAACAGGTGAAACTGTAAAAACTGTGTCCTGGAGAAAGCCTGAAACAGTACCTAGGAGGTGAGGAAGGTCCTCTACCACCATGATGACTGGATAGAGGGAGTGAAATAATCATGTCCCCACACTGATGTAACTTAGCCTAATTCCTCCATGCCTTCAGGGATCCCCCCAGCTTTGCTCTCCACGGGAATCTGGCTTTGTGCAGAGATGGGAGGAAGAAGAGAAACCACTCATTTTCTCAGGAGGCAGTGAGTTTTCTGAGGGGTCAGCACAAATGGGGAGAAAACTGGAGTGTCACACATTTCAGAAGCCACTTATGTCCCCAGAGAGGCACGCCTGTCCTGCCAGCCTACTGCAGATTGCAGCTGGGTAAGTGAGCGAAAGGTTCATGTGGCAGCACCACTGGCAAACTGGCACTTATCCATCTGGAGTATTTCAAAGAGAGAGGTTGGATAGTTCAGAGCAGTCATTTGCAGGTTCAGTGTCATCATTGGGGACTGGAGAAGGAGGCTTTCAACTGCATCAGCAGTCTGATCCTGCTGATGTGTTGAGGTAAGCCCAGCTGTCTATCAGACACTGTATGCCTTGGCAATAACTATCTCTCTCATTTGACTTAAAGGACAAGGCTATAAGGCTGTAATACTGTTAATTTTTTCCCCTCTTGCCATCTGGCACTGAAGATATAATAAAGAAAGAAAATGTTTACTAAGCAAGGAAGTGAGGCAGGTAAATTTAACCTGACATCAGTGATGCTGTTTGAGACCCAAGTGGATTAGTGACATTCAAGCTACTGAGCGATTGCATGACTGGAGATTGATTCTTTGGACTGACCTCTTCAAGTATTTCGGGCTGGCATTTGGGCTGGCATCCCAGCCCACTGAATTCAGTGATAAGAGGAAATCTGCATGTGGGAGAGCAGTTGCTGGTATACACAAGCGGTTTCAATTGTATAAAAAAGACTTTGGATGTCAGGGCAGGACTTGGGAAGAAAAGAGGTGCCCCAGTCCAGCACTTGCTGCTAAAATGTCACCCTGCTCTGCTGCTACCTAATCCTGAAGGCACCAAATCTCAGAGCTGTACATGCTGTAACAGTTTAACAGTTCTGCTCTATCTAGAAGCACCCTGGCCTTAGCTGTAGGGTCCCTGAGGATCTGAAAATCCCTATCTTCATCCCTCAAAAGATCTCAGACTGATCTGAGTTCTGCTCTATCTAGAAGCACCCTGGCCTTAGCTGTAGGGTCCCTGACTTAGGAAGTCTCTGAGGATCTGAAAATCCCTATCTTCATCCCTCAAAAGATCTCAGACTGATCTGTATGTACTTTTTTGCTGTACCTAGTGAAGCCCTCAAGTTTTTGCCTTGGCATTGCTCAGCTCATTAGCATAAGCATCACCTGAAAATGAGGTGCTTGTGGCTGGTGGTCTGTGCTGCTCTGAATCCACCATGACTCTGGCAGTGACTGGTCGCTCTGGTCCTCTCTGTCAGCATTGCCTTCTAGGTGCTTTCCCTGCGCTCAGGAGGGGGGCTCTTTACCCTCTCTGCTCTGCGGTGACTGGCAAAATGAGGCAATGCTCCTGGACATGGGAGGGAGAAAGAGTTTCCTCTGCTCATGGCAAAACCTCAAAAAAAGAAGGAAAAGTAATTTTTGCTGCTCCCCTATGAGGAGAAAAAATCTATATTTGGCCTTAATTTTTTCTTAACAACTAAATTTTACTTTCTTAACAACCTGTTTCCTATCCTAATGTACATTCTTACGTTTCAAGGGAGCCTCACCCCTTCCTTTAAGCTGCATATTTTCCATTTTAAAATTTCCTGTTCAAGCTAAAGGGCAAAGATCTTTTTAATATCAGCACAAAGCTGAGCTTACTTGCAGTATGTAAAAGGTAGCTGGCTCCCAGCTTTTGGTCCGGCTGTCTCACTTTCTCCTTATCAGAGAAACTGAGGTCCCAAGTTCAATGTCTTTGACTTTCTAACTCATGTGTTGGACTAAAGTCCTGACCGTGCCGGCAGTCAGGCAGGAGACAGCAGAGTAATCTCTGTCTGTGCTTGATGGCCATTATTGTTGTAATGACTGGCAGCAGACACACAGATATCTGTCTTCAGGTGTTTCCTTTCTTTACTCTCTTTTATTTGTATGCATCCATTTATCTTATTTTCTCTGTGACATCTACAGCTGGGCATAAGCGAGTGACAGAACAGGGCAGCACTGCTGGGGAAGGAGTATGCATTGGCTTCATCCACCTCCATCTGCTTTTATGGAAACAGCACTCAAACCTTTATTATGCCCCAAATGTTGCAAAAGACCCAATCACACAAAAGCTGTAAGCCCATACCTCAGACAGTGGTATTCAGTAATAGCCATTCAAAAATAGATTCTCTGTTTAGAATTTGTCAGGGTCCTGGATGGGTGTTGGCCAGGTAGGCAGAAGCAGACAGTGTCTGATGCTTACTGCAGAGGCTCTGGCTGCAGGTCCATGGGCAAGATGTGGCTCAGTGTCGAGGAAGGTAGAGTGCACCCTGGCCAGACCCCACGCACAGCCAGTGCTCTGTGTGCTGATGGACTCCCTTCCCCTTCCTCTTCCCGTTCCCCTTCCCCTTCCCCTTCCGTCACCAGAATGGTTAACAGCACTGGTGCCTGCTGAGAGCTGGGCTGCTGACTCCAGGTTCAGCTGTATCCCACACAGATGTCATGGCTGCTTCTGCACCAAGGGGCATCCCCTGCCTTTCCCCACTTTGCAAGGGCTCCCCTTGGGCTCACCTCCCCGTGAACTCAGTCATCAGTTTTTCTCCCTGGGGTTTCTTTGGGCTTACCCTTATAAACAGCTGCCTCTAACTGAATTAGGATCACGTTCAATGAAGCCAAATACACGGTGGGGAGGAGGGCAGTCTGTGGCGAGTTAATCCTGGAACAGGCAATTCTGCTACTGAAATGTGTCTCTGGCAAATATGGCTAAAATACCATGAGATGAGGAAGAATATACTGAGATAAACATGGGTCACAGCTTGTGAAAACTGTTTCTGGCCAAAACTCTTTTTTGACAGAAAATGAATTTTTCTCTATAACTGGAATTTCTTTTGGGGTATTTTATCTTAAAAAAAAAAAAAATCCTTTTCCCCCTCCCAGATCAAACTTATTTCAACTGTTACTTTTTCCTTTATGGGAAGATAAGAAAAAAGTGGTAAGAGGGAAAGAAATCACAACGAGAAGACAACACATCCACTTCCATTCTGCTCTCTGACCATTACCTGCCCTTGTGTTCTTCTTGTGGTGCCAAGAGCAGCTGGAATAAGATCCAAAACATGGATAGATCAATGGCAGAGGAGCACTACAAGCAGTAGCCAATTTCTTTTCCACACAAACTTTCAGGTGTGTGGGTGAACTGTTTCTGCGTATCTGCCTGTAAAAAGAGGCACTTTGCGTGCGGCCAGTGAGAGAGGCCAGGGCTCATATGGCTGAAGGGGTATAAATGCCTGACTCTCCTCAGGTATTGCCAGGTGCTGAAATGCCTGGGAAAACACTTGCAGCCCAGGATGTATGTATACCGCTCCCCATCTCTGTAACTTGTCATTCC
>NW_010427446.1:16564-25832 GCF_000710305.1 Buceros rhinoceros silvestris | reverse complement strand
CCTGCTGCTTTCTGCAAAGTGCAGATCTTGCTGGATGCAAAAGGGAAACTACAGCTCAGCACTTTCTCTTCCCAGGCAGAGCACAAGGACGTGTGAGAGATGACAACCAGTTTTGGAAGGACAGAGTCTCACCCCATCAGCTGGTCTGGACTTGTGGTGTTTGCTGGTTGAACTCCACTGTTGGTGTCTCATTGGGAGCCAGAATCAGCAAGTGCAGCTGTCTCCCCTGCTCTCGAAATCTGCTGCTGGGATGTTTAGCCCCACTGACACTGGCTCCTAAGCTCCCAGGTTGCACTGCTGTATGTCTGGGGCACTCAGATTGGCTCCCTAGTTCTAACCCCAGGTCTGTTGACGGAGACCTTACTCATAAGAGCAAAACCAGGAGGCCCACGAGACCAGTGGAGAATGAGGGGCAGATGCTGCACTTACTCATGGTGACTCAGTGTGAGATCCTGGGAAAAGCCCTGCTGAAATCTGTGGGACCCTTGGGGTACACTGTATTTCAGCACGGACAGGGGAGAAGGGCTTTGAGCCCCACATGAGTAACCCTGCCATCTGTGGTGACTGCAAACACATGAAATCTCTTCCTAGAATTTCTGGTTGTTGTGGATATCCTGGCAGAAGTTAAACAACCCTGCCAGAGGGTTGTGCAATGCCTAAAAGAGTGTGAAATACATCCTGCACAGCTGTGCCGGCAAGGTAAAGAGGATATTCCAGGGTACTAGCAACACTACAGATACAGCAGGTTGGCATGGAGAAAAAGAAACCCTGTTGTGCCTACCATGTCTTGAGTGATGCTAAACCACTATGAAGGTTACCAAACTCGTCCTGTGCTCGGCCTCACTATGCCAACTCAAGGTGCGGCCAGAGTTTTGGCTGCTCGTGGGAGGCTAGTGAGCTGTGCTGGAGAAGGGAGATATGGACACGTGCCTTCATGACAGCTGGGGGGCACACCTCATCCCTTGGGGCCGTGCTTGGACCAGAGTACCTGGGGAGGAAATGCTTGCTCCGTTCAGCCATGTCTTGTAGCAGAGGGATGAGGGTGGTTAGCTGAGGTCTGTGACACCATGAAATCAATAGACACTTGTCAGCTGGCTCTTGTTAAAGCCCTTACAGCCTTACTAGCTCAGGTCTGCTGTGATTGACAAAGTCTGACTGAACACACAGTTGACTGGGAGTTTTTATTATTTCTTTGTTTCAGAGAAGTAATTTTCCCATATTTTCTTCATTTTCTCTTCTGAGGAAAGTACAGAGCAATTTTTTTTTTCTTGGTTTATCATTTACAAAGCAAGGAACTCTCTTCCTGATGCCTCTTGTTTAAAATTTCCAAGCAGATCTTCATGGTCTCACATCTATGATTATTGATAGGACTAGCAGGAAATGCTTGCTCATTTTTTCTTGCTCTTGAAATAAAGAATATTTTCTAAAGTCTTGACTCTAAGCAACTTCTTCCCCGGAAAGAGAAAGAAAAAAAGAAGTTTTCATTTCAGAAGACTTCCAGAGTTATGCTTTTTGTTTTTAAGTAAGTTTTATGAGTCTTGATAGTAATCTTTAGAATTAACCTTTCTCAGGAAAGTAAAAAATATATTTGCCTCAATTCCAGAAGAAAATGAAGGCACATGTCAAATACTTGAACTTCCAATGAACTAGGAAGCCCATGTTTAGTTTTTGCACAAGTTGCCAAGCAATTAGAAGTTCTGTTTTCAAGAACTGTTCTCAACAACTACCTGTAGTTCAACAACTACAACTGTCTGTAAAACAGAAATAATCACTCTATCTTGATAGGAAAAGCAGCCCCTTAAGTCCTCTGGCTTAACTTCAAACGTGTGCGAGCTGGAGTTCTGAAGCTTGTCCGGTCCCAGCAGTTTCTCTTTTGCAGTGGGTTTTCCCACTGCATTAGAGTTTCGTGATCAACTGCAGATGCTTTTGCCAGGATCAGCAGTGTTAGGGCCAATGTAAAAGTGTAAAGAGATTTTGGTTAACTCCTTGTTTCCCTTAGTTCCCAATCTCTAAATGCGAAGAGTTGGGGTTCATCCCAGAGCAAATGGGGACCTGACCAATGAAACTCCCCCAGGACTGGTTCTTGGTAGTACAAATGAATGCCAGAGTGATTGAAAATGGAGGTCAGGTTCCATCTCAGAAGGCAAAAAACTGAGGAAGTTTTCTATGCTGGCCATGCTCTACTACGCAGTGCAGAGCTAGAGCCACCATGTGAAAGCCAAGGTAAGGCCAGTTCAATAGTTGGAAATTCTGTAGTGTGCTGCCAGCACGGCAAAGGGAGCCTATGGAGGGACAATAGACTCTCCTGATGCTGAGTGTGCTAGAGGAAACAGATATGTGGAGGTAAATTGAGTTCTCCAATAGACGCTACGGAGATGATAAGGAATGTCAGTAGATAATTTATTTTCATTTATGGCTCAAGTCTATCTAAGAGTGCTGATAAGGTCATTGTTTCCCTTGAGTCGTTGTCGTCAAGCTTTATTTGTACATTTACATGAATAAGCAGCAGAGGAATCTGGCTTTATCTTTATTTGTATTTTTATGGTTGCTTCTTCCTTGTATTTGCCTCTGTTTCTGTCTGTGCCCAGGAAACAGGAGAGCCAAAAGGTCCAATCAGCACTGTGGTGACAACCTTAAGTGATTTACTACAGGGCACACACGGAAACCTGCTGCAGAACCAGGATTTTAACAGACATCTCCCAAATGTTGGCCTGGTGCTACACTGACAAAATGATTATTCCATGTCCTAACTGGTTAAAAAGATGCAATGATCCCACTTTCTCTTAAGCTTTTATTTGGACATGATTAGTGCATGATTAATGGACATCATCAGCATATGACAGACCTGCGTCTGGCTGTCTTGAACAGTTGCCTCTAAGTGCCTCATGGAATGTGTTCTAGATGACTGAGTCAGGACCATAAACATTTATTACTCTGATGGACTCCAGAACAATCAATTACGTCTTTATTAAAACCATTCATAAGAGGATCCTCCACATAAAGCAGGACCAGCAAAGGCGTGTTTTTCTTGGCATCTCTGTCCACCTCTGCCAACTGGGAGACTCTCTGACCATCATTTCTGCATGCTTTCACAAGCTGCTCTGAGTAATACTGTGGTTCTTGTTAAAGAACTTTGTCACTAGTTAGTTTAATACCCTCTTACACATGCAGGAATAATGTGCGTCTCCCATGTTGGTTTTTGTTTTTTTTTTTTTCTCTTTCTGTTCTATGAGTTTGGATTGGAACCAGTCATTTTTTTATAAGCTTTCTACTCTCATTCATAACAGGAATGGGAGTCCCTCAGAAGAGAACTTTCCTCCTGGCATGGCTCAGTGAGGCAGCTCTGGTGATAACAGAGTAAACAGATAAAATGATGTGACACTTCTACTGTGTTACAGGACTGCTGGAGTCGTACGTGAGGCTCCCACCTCGGGTAATAGTGAGCGTAAAGAGTAATTTCAGTCTACCTGAGGAGTGACTGGCCAGATGCTTTTTTATTTTTGCATGGTGCATAAGACACATTGCCTTTTTGGCAGGGCACTGCTACTTACTTCCCCAGCAGCAGTTCCCACACACATGCCCTCTAGCTCCCGTTCCTGGGGAAGAAGCTGCAAGGTGCAGCAAGGTAGGGCTGTGAGCAACTGCATGGACAGGCTGCAGAGAGGAGCAGCAGCTGGCCCAGATCTCCAGGATCCATTCCCCTCCCAGGGCATGTCCCTTGCCTCCTAAGTATCTGCACTGAGGTGCAGATAGGAGGGGTCCGTGATTCCCTTTTTGGAGGTGGCTGGGTAACACCTCCCTTCTCCCTTTGGAGGCGGCTGGGGATGTCAGGATACCTGGGGACATCCTGCTTCACCTGCTTAGCCTCTCTGGGCCCACAATGCTGCAGCAGCTTTGCCCTTTGGTTTTATGAGAAGGCAGAAAGGCAGACTCCTCAGAGTTAAGTTCACTTCATAAACTGAGCACTTGGGACGCAGCCGCTGCCAAGGCATTCCCTTCCTCTAGGCTTTGGAGCCAAAAGCCAGCAATGTGCTTGGAACGCCTTTAGACCAAATCTTTGGGGCTAATTCAGACATCCAAGCTGATCTTATACCACTTCTTCTTTTTATCTAAGTACCACAGCTTTTATTATTTGACAGTATTAGATTAGTATTAGATTAGGTCTTGGGACCAGGTCTGTCTCAGTATAAAGCCTCCCCAGCTGCTCATTGCTGGAGCTTCCCTGTATGCAGCATTTAGTGTCCTTGAGATTTGTGTCCTGACAGGTCTTTCTCCATCCTAGCTTGATTCTGGAAAATGTTTCATATATACATAACTGACCTTTATGATGTGAACAGTTAGGAAAGTAGATTTAAAAGAAACTGAGAGAGCTGAATAAAACCCAAGGGCTGTGGTTTGACTTGTCGCAAGGTCTGAGATACAGACTGAAGAGAGTTTGGTCTAATGACCTCTTTTCCCCACTCCTCCCACACAGGCAGGAGAAATTTTGTTTTGTTTGTTTTCTCTAGAGTCATTTCATTTAGTAAATGAGGTGATGAAAAAATGCGGAATGCTTCCTGGTAGAAACCAAAAAAACAACAAAAAACCCAACCATTTTTACTCTGCCTAGAACACTTTTAAGGATACAAGTAATTTTCCTTCTGCTAGCAAGATTGGGGTGAAGGATTGAGTTGAGGGGCCACATAGACAGCACGAGGTGAGAACCACCTGCATGTCCCTGCTTTACCCTGATGCAGTATTTTCCACCACAGGTAATGGGGGAGCAGGAGCTCAATGCTGGGTCCCTCACCTGGGCGTAACTCCCGCAGAGCAAGCTGGAAGGGCTTCCCACCTCCCTATAGTGCCCATTATCTACTTTTCATCATGTAAGCTTTTTTTTTGGATTTCATGAAGGTGCCAAGAATGTTCCCAGACTTCTGAAGCTGGAAAACAACATCCATGCACTGGCAGATTTGGGGCAGGACCATGAACAAAAGGGCTGCTGCTCTGGTTAGGAAACACCAGCAAACATCCCTTCTCTGGGCGCCCACCTCCCTGTGGGTGCCCAGGGCACTTCTCGGAGGGGAAGCTGGAATGCCGGCCGCAGCCCAGGAGGAGTCTCACTTGTCGTCGCAGTAGTTATTGTTTGGTACCTGCTGATTACTAACTGCCAGCTTAATCCCGTGTTTGTGTCACTGCTGGGAGAGAGCCAACTGACACAGCATTGCAAAAGAGACCGTGGTGTGCTTAACTGGCTTAATGTCTGTGTAATTACAAGTCTCCCTAAACACTCTTCCACAATTAGAGCTCATCACATCCTCACGACCTGACAAGATTTAAAAATGTAATTAGAGGCTGGCAGCACCACTGGTGTTGATCTTGAGGTGGGGGGGAGGAGGAGGTGAAATTGCTGCGAGCAGTCGGTGTCTAGCTCTTACGAGAGTCTTATTAACCACTCTGCAAACACATCTGAGCAAAGGCCCTGGCTGTCACAACAAGGCTGCTCTGCCTGTCTGCGCTTCCGGGCTGCCACCCTGTGCGAGCCAGGCACCATGGCTGCAGGAAATCCCTCCTCACCTGTCTTCAGCCAGTAAGTTTGGATGAAAACCACAAGATGCCAGGGTCCAGTTTCTCCAGGACAGGCTGGTTCATTGGTAAATTCAGCCTCGCAGGTGCAGCAGAGAAAGCCTGTCCCCATGCCCCAGCTGGAGCCACTTTGCCTGCAAGACACTTAGAAGAAGTGCCTCTGTGAAATGGAATGACTTTAGAAGATAAACCGCTTATGAATAAAAGATTCTGCTTATGTCCATATACATATATCAGAAATATATATCTTTTTTAATATTTACATTTATATATATACAGACACACTTATTTCTATAACTCACAAATACATATGTATATATTTCTGGTGGCCAAAAGAAGATGTCATAAGTAACAGCTTGAATCATTCCTTCTCTGCTGCTTTAATCATATTCCCTCTATCTTCCCTGACCCTGTTTCAAGGCTTTTTCACTTTCCCCTCAAATTCATTTAGTGATAGAATCACTTAAGCCTCTGAGTGCTACCCTCTTCCTTTCACTGGAGGCACGTACAGCTGCGACTCCCGATCTCATACAAGGAGTATTAACTTACTGCTGTCCAAAACAGTTTACTCACGTAGAAGATTGTGAAACTCTCCACTAGAATTTTTCCTGTCAGAGATGGGAGCTGCAGTTGCTCATTACAGTTCACCGTGCCTTTCAACTAGTTGTTCATCAACAGCCAGAACAGTCAGCAGAAGCCTGCTTATTTCTAATATTTCTATACTTCTTCCCATAGCTCTTCTTTTTTTAAGATAGCAGGACATTTCCAGCTGCTGTTAAAGGAAGTTTCATCTTGGAAGCCCTGTGTGAGTCTTGCAAGTGAGATGCTGTTACTTTTAATTAAGTGGGAAGTCAGCTATATTTTTTGTTTGGTTGTGTTTTCTTTTTTCTTTTTTGCTCTCACATGTACAGGTATGTGCTGCAACTCTAGTAATTTATTATGCTTCCTTAAAATGTGTAGCATTCTCTGTATTTCTCATTCTTTTCATAATTGGATTTGGCATATGCTTAAGTGGTATTCAGATAAGCAGGAAGTTAGCAAGCAAGCACATTAAGTTAAATTCGGTGTAAACAAAATGCATCAACTCCTAATTTAGAATGATGCAAAGGTCCAGTGAGCATGGACTGAACTAGAAGGGTACCTGCAGCTACAGCTAGTTGGCTTTTCATTTTGATGTTCATGGCTTGGCTGTAAACCAGTCCATGTGAAGTTGTATCAGAGAGGCATTACTCTGGCCACATCCTCCTCCCCCTCCTCTCTTTTGGACATCGGAGGTACCTTCCTTAACATTAAAGTTACAATGCTGCAAAGCTGGTGTGGGTGAAAGCTCTTCTCATTGTTAGCAACCCAGCAGTAGACCACTTGTCCTAAGTGTGGTACCAGTCTCTAAGTTGAGAGAATTTAACTAATGAGTGAGGAGGATGAGAGTGTCAAACAATGCACCACCACCCCCATTATGCATGTTAGAAACTGCACGAGAACAAGAATCATACCTGCAAGGGTATTTGAACATCTAAATAACACTAGGGTGCCTGGTTCCTAGAGATTTCCACAGGAGATAGGGACGAGGGTGCTCAGGAGGATGTTGCTCTAAGGTTCACTTTAAAGGTCACTGCAGATCTTGTGTCAGAGATGGCTAATGAAGCCAAAATCTTGGAGGTACTATTTAATGCTTAATTGGAAAAGATCACACTTGATCCAGCCAACCCCTGAGTCTTTCAGACAAGCCTGCTAGAAAGCAGGGTGTTCTCCTTCATGCCCATGTCTTTGCCAAAGCACAGCTCAGTGTAGGAGCAACAGTGGTGGGAAAGGTCTAAAGTCCTAAGTCTGCTGGCGCCACTAGAAGAAAACCACGTGAAGTAGTACCTCCACAGCAACAGAGCAGCAGAGCCAAAAACAGGTTTGAGGAGGTCAGAAATCCCACGCTATGGATTTTGGCCCAGCTGTGGTAACGAGTTTTCCTTGGGGCTCTGGCAGCTGTTTCAGCTTCACAAAGCCAAATGGCACTGCTGCCCTGGACTGCCACCTGCCCAGGCAAACAACCTGACTTTGTTGAGACGAACTTGTACTTTCCAAGAGCCCTTTCCAAAAGGGGCCTTCCTCACAGACCACACTCACCTCTGTCTCAAACTCCGGCCTCTTTCTTCCAGGGAATGTGGAGCCTCTTGCGGGCAGGAAAGGAGCTCTCTGGGAAGCATGTGGCAGGGTGGCTTTCCCTTCCTTACCAGCCTCCTTGCAAGCTTCTCTCTCAGTGTCGTCTCCCTCAGATCAAATGGCACAGGAGAAAAGTTCAGCATATGCTACTTCCACAGAAGTTTGGTTCCCATCTTATTTATCCCTGAGGGAATCAGCAATAACTGCCCTGCATTCCATTACATTGTCAGCGGAGCATGAAACTGTGCACAAGGGATGGCAGCAGAGGGTGCTTAATGGTCATCCTGCATTTACCCCCACTATGTAAATGAAGTGAGTGAGAAACCCTTCTATGGCATTTTAGAATAAATCCCTATTTTTATCAACCACTTCTGCATGCACAGGCACTTTGGGAGTGCATGGAGTAGGATTACAAAAAGGTTAGTCGGCAAACATTGGACAAAATTCTACCAGTGTAGCTGCATAGTATCACTTGGGGGAAAAAACCCCTGTAAGTACACGTGAGGTACTGTAAACACCTTAGGTTACCCGCTTTGGCAGAGTAAAATGAATTGTGTTTCAATGTGTAAAAAATATTGTGTGATATAAAACCCATTTTAAGGTACCTTTCACAAACTGAATAAAATTTTGAGAATGGTAATCCATTGCAGGAGGGAGAAAATGTAATCTGATGCATCAGTACTGTTATCACTACTGTGGAGACTATGGGATTTGGCAAAGGTTGACAATGACCCAGCTGTAATTCAGGGTGATCCCATGGCTGCTGTAATGTATGTCAGGCTTTTCTGAAATGCAGTGCAGCTCAGATGAGCCATGGCATTGTATGCTACTCACCCTAAAGAGAGTCCTAGTCCTGCACTGGGGAAATCCTCGACTTAATCCTTCTTAAATGAGCCTCAGATATACCTTTGAAGGAACTGCGAAGGCTGGACTGAGCATTGGGGAACAAGAACCAAAACCTAGTCTCTCCAGTTACAAAGGACAAAATTCCCCTTGTTTTCATGGGAAGAAGGAATGTCACTCTATCTTACCTGTGTCTTAACGCTGTTGAATAGTTCCCTGTCCATTTTTATTGTTTAAAGAAGATTTGTCTGGTCTCTGTAGAAGGAGGAAGCTTTCTCTGCAGGAACTAAGTCTTTTTCCCAAGACTTCGCTCCTCAACATCTCAATTGTGGTCACCAGGAATGTAAATAATCAGCCATTTTCTATATCAATAAGGGTCCTTTCAGTGTGACAAGGTGCTGGGCTCAACTATGCCAGGACCTGATGAAGCAGAGGCTGACGTTTCTCCAAATCCTGCCCACGGTAGTAAAAATAAAGCTTGTCCTAAGATTTCAGTCAAATTCTTCACTTCCTTACTTCTAGTTTTGAGCGTACCTGGGCTGTGAAAATCCCTTGTTTACCACTGCAGAAATACACTAACAGAAGAGTCCTATTTAAGGTAACTAACTAAAAATTAGTCTTGTCTCTTTCATTTGCTGGTTTTTTATTGTGTAATGAGAACCTGACGTCATAGACCCTATTATTAGAATAGGGATTTTTCTACTTG
>NW_010427446.1:14987-16493 GCF_000710305.1 Buceros rhinoceros silvestris | reverse complement strand
TAGAATTGGGTTTTTTTTTCTTTCCTTTTTTTTTTTTTTTTTTTAAATCTTTAAGACATCTGGTACTGAAGGCTGGCCTCCCCCTGCTCACACTAACACTTTGTTGAAGGATCTTTGGAAGGTCTGAGAAGTCATTATTGTGAGCTTTTAATGCTGTAATTGAAGGTGTTGAATCTTCAACAAAGCCTCATTTTATTAAACTTGTGAATTAGCCCTGAAGTTAAATAGTTGTTAACAACAAATGAAAAGACCTTCTTTAGAGGTTTTTTTCCTTTTTTTTTTTTTTGGGGGGGGTGTGTGTGTATGTGAATCGGCTCACCCTCAAATGGCTTGGCTGCTGCACCTCTATCTCTTTGCTCTTCTGATTGCACACCAGCTCCAAGGCTAAGAAGAAGTGATGTGTCGCAGGTGAGGAAATCAAAAAAAGGAAAAAAAGAAAAAGGGAAAGGAAGCTGGAGAGGGGGAGACCCTGTCCCTTGGAAGCAGGACGGAAGGACTGTGCTGGAGAGAAGGTGCTGTCTGTGCAGATTTGTGTTTGTTGCTGACATGGCTATGGCTTCCAGTGTGAAGCTGGGCCACCACTGCTGGGGAATGTCTGTACAGATGGCTTGAGGTGTGTGGCCAGGCTCCCAGTGCCTAGCTCTGCTCAGAAACCATCTAGCCTTGCTGATGAAAAGCTAAAAGATCCAAACAAGAGATTTATTGCAAGAGAAAAGCATTGGCCTGGCTTCCCTGTCTCCTGCCTCGCAGGGTCATGCCTCAGCTGTTGGGTTGGGCAGCTTTCCAAACTCACCTTACCATCTCCTGAGGGGCACGGAGGTACCCTGGCAGTCATTGTGGCAAGCACATACCTTCCACAATGTGTGGGCATAATGTGTCACTGGGCTGCTGTGCCCAGACTGCCTCCCTGTGATGCTATGGCAGGGCCTGGAGAACAAAGCCTTTCAGATAATTCCTGAGGTTTCTTGCCTGTGAATGGCACAGATGCACCTCTTCTGCCTCAGAGGAGAGAAGAAGTACTTTATTTGGGCTGCAGCAAAATTTGGGGAAAAAACCCCCCACAAAACTAACCAACAAAAACCCCTAAAAATCCCGATGAAGCAGAGTATTAAAGAAGTCTTTGGAAGATGAAGTTTAGCTCCAAAAATTAGACCTCTGCAGTTGGCTACTCTGGAATGTGAAATCTATGCCTGTTTTCAGCTTATGAATACACAAGCTAGAATGTTTTCCTCTTTTTAATTTTATTTATAAAATTCAGTTCGTAACAAGTTTCATCTGTTCCATAAGGCTTTTTAGTAGCCAGAAGACTTTTTTATTCTTGGTGAGCAAGGGTTTACAAGGGTGGAGAATCATCTGGTTTTGTGGCCAGCTGTTGGCCATTGTTAGGAACTATTAAAAAGTCTTTGTACATGTGCCCAGATATGCGTTTGAGGGGCATGCCATTAATCAACTTCTATGGGAATAATGATGAGACATCTAAGTGAGTTGTTTCAAAATTACTGAAAC
>NW_010427446.1:3495-14887 GCF_000710305.1 Buceros rhinoceros silvestris | reverse complement strand
GGTAGGGAAAGTCATTTATTCTTCTGCATGGTGCTTCACAATTGTTCAGAAACGATGATCAACTCCCCTGCCACCAACAGTTATCCTAGTCCCGTAACAGATGGTATTGTGCTTTAAAAGTGTTAGCTGTGCATTTGTTGCAGCTCACTTTCCTTGGGACTTTGGCTTCATGAGCTATCGCAACTTGACTGAGAATTAATGGTATGTCAGCAGAGTGTGGTCTTACATCTCACAGAATGAACTTGGTCTTAGTTAACGTGCTTTGCCTCTCATTTGCTGCAGAGGGGGCATACAGTCAACTGGAAGAGGGTAGCTGATAGAGATGCAATAGCTTGACTGCATGTCTAAGCAGTGAAGAAGTGCTCTTTGCTGATTCTTCACAAATTCACACAGCTACGTTCTCTTCAAACGTGTATAGATCTCCACTGGCTGGCTTTAACATGGAGGTCCTGTGACACATGACAAAGGCTTTCTCCTTTTCTGCAAGAGTGAGTTACCACATAGGAGGAATCCTCAAAGGAACAGGCACGTAATGCGTGACATGGTACTGCTTGCTCCCTGTGCTGGCTTTCAGTAGCACTTGGGATCTCTAGGAATAGCCCTATTTATATTCAACTGTGGAAGTCCTCCCACCACAATGCACACAGTTTACTCTCATTCTGGCTGGTGCAAACTTCCCTTAAGCCATGAAGAAGGTGTCCATTTTCTACACGAATTATATTTTCTGCCACCAGTAAAGTGTCTTCAGTAGATCTGTGTTAGAGGCATCTAAATTAAATATGTTAAAAAGGAAGTTGTCAGCAAATTCCAAACTCCAGAACATGAAACTGTTTTCAAAGTATGTTAAAAAATAAGGAGATGAAGGGAAACATTTCCTTGGCTATGCTGCACATTGTAAGATAAAACCTGCCGCTCGTGCCTTTGTGAATTCAGGTTAGAAATCGAAAACTTAGGAACTGACTCAGTTAGAAATTATCTGTAAAGCACATTTAAAGAGTCTACAAGATGGCACGAGAGCACCAGCTGTGACATCTTGAATTTTGGCTTGCTGTGTTCGCTGTCCATGTCAAACCCCATGTTTACATTGGAGACAGTAAAGGATGAGAACAGCTATTTACGCTGAGGATTGCAACGGTTTTCAATTGCTTTCTGAGCTGTTGAAGTTTGCCACATAAATAACGTGTACCTTGGGACTGTGCTGAAAGCTGGCATGCATAAAGAACAAAATTAATTTGAATGGGCTATAATGGTATTATACTTTCATACGCAACTCAGGAAAGTACTGGCCCGCTGGACGGTAAAACCTCCTAAGGGTCTATAAGGATATCAGGTCACATTGTACGAACTTAAGCAATGCTCTCCTCCTGATTCTGCTTTTTTTTGTCAGTCCTGGGCTTTTAAAACTTATTAGTCAGGCTATCCTCAAAAAACATAAGATTGAGAAATCATGAGGTTTTAAAAAAATTGTTAATTGTGTGTTCTTTTTCTCAGCCTCGAGGGTTTGTGCTTTCAGTCTTTTCTCTGCAACAATGCCGGCTAGAATCTTACTTTTAAAACACTGGAAGTAGGGAATGTTTGTGTAATCACATGACTCCAAGAACTGGGTCCTTAGGAGAAAAAACACAAAACAAAACCAGAACTGAAAATTTGTGATAAAAACTCCAGGAGACTGTGACAAAATCTTCTGGAGATTAATCGTATAGATGAATAAAAATAGAACATCAGCTGAAAACAAGATATGGATTCCTATTTTCCTTCTCTGAAGAGAAATCATGTTCAGATTTTAACAAAAATAAGTGGGGTAAATACTCAGATTTAAGAATAAACACAGAAACATTAACTTGTTTTGCCCTAAGCGGACCGTTTTTAACCTTGGCCATGCTTTTAAGCTGTTTTGTTCCCCTAAAATGGAATAATGAAAACATTAATCTTGACAGCTAGACATTTATAAGGTGTAAATCAGTGCAGTTGCATGGCAGTCAATGACTTGGGTCACTGGATGGCCCAGTCGCATGAGTTATTCTCTTTGATTTTGTTCCTTTTCATTTCAGCTGCTACTGGGGAGAATACATGAGCCCAGTGTCTCAAATAGTCCTCAGATGAACTCACACAGAGCATCTCAGTAGCTCTGTTAGTATTACCTACTCCAGATGTCCTCAGGAATGAAGAGACTGTCAAAGAAAATATCTTTATAGCTTGCACAGACAGCAGAATCCAATCCTTGAACAGACTGTCATGAAGAACAAATACGAGGCACGATTTTTGCCTTTATATTCAAATACATGCTATTGTTCTGCAGTTACATAAGTCAGCCAGTCAGGGGACAGAAACAACATCATATGATGTAACTAATCATTGCCCAATCCTGCAATGAGATCTGTGTGGCCAGGCCCCCCCCATGCAAAGTCCCATTGAAGTCCAGACAAAGATCACTCCGGGGCTGGAACCCAACGTGGTAGAATTTATGACTATTTGCAACAAGCCACTCACGAACAAAACTGAGAATTAATCCCTGAAGAAATGGGTGAATCATTTTTTTGATGAACAAATACATTCTATTCTGTTTGTAACAGCTTTGTGGATAATTCAGGATTCAGAAAAGAGGCAAAATCCATCAAAGCAAATAGACATTAATTTCTAATTATATGTCCAGTTCTTCAAGAAGGGCCAATATCCTTGGGCGAACAAAAAGAGGACTCTGGAGAAAACAATCTTCTGAGAAAGAATTTATTGATTCTTGATAACTAAGAAATTCATCTGAGGTGCAAACAGTGGTTGAAATGGTTGAATTCAGCAAACAAGGCCCAAAAAATCAGATGTTGTGGCCTATAGTCAGATGCTTCCACAGCTCTTGTAAGAAGACCTCCATGACTGGAGATGCTGGTATGGCCTGTTTTAGCTTTTGGGTTTGGTGCACCCTGTCACGTCTCAAGTACAAACAGCAAGAAATCTTTCGTGCTGTTGAACAAAACTTTGCAAGATGCTGGAAAAATTCTGAAATGCACTCTTCTAAGGAGGAAGAGAATAAACAAATGGAGAATGGAAACACTGACAGGAATTATGAGACTGGGCAAAATCCGAAGTCCTTCTTGCCTTGTTTTCCATTCTTGACCACAGTCCAACCCAGTCCCTTCCAAGGAATAAGCCCCCAAACAATGGATTCACATCAACACCAACCCCACCCCCCTCCCCTCCACCTTCTTGAACTTTAGCAGTGAAAGACTGTCTACAGCTCTAGAACTCCTCCAGTGGTGGGTGATTCTAGAAAATGCATCAGATGTCATCCTGGCTGTGGTGACCAGCTGGCAGCTTGCCTGGCCATCCTAAAGCCTGCTTTTTGTTTAAGAGGCTGCTGGCCACTGCATGCCTGGCTGCAGGTAGAAGTTTCAGACTGGAGTTAGGCTGCACAAAGAAGAGGTACAATAAGATGACAGCGTGTTCACTGGTGTTGTCATCAGGCTGTAGTAGGGGAAACCTGCTCATGGAAGAAGCTCCTTCACAGCCTTCTCCTTCAGCCTCCATGACCAGTCCTAGCAAGCTCAGACTTGCTGCTAGCAATTCAGGTCTGCTGCTCCCTCTTGCTTTGTCTTCCCTCATTGTTTCAGATCACCTTACACAGAGTCAGTGTATTTACCTGCCGTTTTGCACCTAATCAAGTAGATTAACAAGATGCATCCAGCCCATGACTTCAGCTGAAGAGGGGGGACAGGGAATTATGATATATAAACACAACTGTTTCTATAGGTACTGTTTTTCAAACCTTTCAGGAGACATCAAGAACTTTATTGTATACATAAAGATGCTTTTGACTTAAATGCTGTGCCTGGAACATGCAGGAACAGCCAGAATATTGTGAACAGATTTGCTTTCTACTCTGTGCTTAGTAGAGCATTGGCAAGAGGCTTAAACATCTAATTAGCCTATTTTCTTACATTGGCATCTGTCTAATTTGCATTTTAGGGTCAAGATCTGTAGCTTTTGCATTCAGTGGTATTACTTTTGCAGATATTATTCTATATAAGATGAATTTGTCTAGAACCATTGTTCTTTGCCAAATAAAACAGAGAACTGAATTGTTTAGTTAGGGGGAAAAGTACACCTGGTGGCTAGAGTGTGATTTTTTTTCCCCGAGGAAATCAAATAGAAATTGGTATTTTTGTAATCTGCTAATACAAGATCTATGGAAGGGCCATGCAGCTGAGAGCAGTCCGGATGCTACGGTATGTCTGCCTATGATCTACGATCTATGATCTATGATCTATTATGCCAGTAGTCATGATCCTGAAACACAGCAGTTGAAAATAAACTTTTAAACCTCACGACTGTCTGGCCAGCTTTGGTAATCAAAGAACAGCAGTGCATATTTGTGGTGTCTCCAGATGACTGTGTTTTCCCTTGTTGATGGGGTGGATGAGGAGAAAACCTACTATCAGTGGTCGTGGCTCAAAGCTGAGTGACTGAAAGCTGGGCAGAGGGAAGCTTGACTGTGGTCTTGGGCCCCATCTGCACAGATGCAAAACTGTGAACTCCTTAGATGAGGATCACCAGGTTTTGTGTGTGAGCACATTCACAGTGTTCATAGGTAATGCACATGCCTGAGTCCCAGCAGCTGGCAGGGTGTGTCTACCCCATCTTTATGTCAGGCAGGCAACACTTCCCTTATTAGTAGCTGCTGCTGACAGGTACTGGGGTTGTAAAGGACTAGTGCGTTTTGTCCATTTGTATACAGTTATTTCCACACCTCCACCATCATCCACATGCAAGACATTAACTCGTCTAGCTGGTTTCTTCCCCAGTAGTTCTTAAAAGCCTGGTTCTTACTGAAAAGAAGTGCCATTTATCTTGAATTCCCCGGGTTGTAAAGGACTAGTGCGTTTTGTCCATTTGTATACAGTTATTTCCACATCTCCACCATCATCCACATGCAAGACATTAACTCGTCTAGCTGGTTTCTTCCCCAGTAGTTCTTAAAAGCCTGGTTCTTACTGAAAAAAAAGTGCCATTTATCTTGAATTCCCCTGGGAGCATAAGAAAATACTGGCTTGGATTGGGACTTACCTGCCTACTCTTCTCTCATGAGGCTGGGTTTTGGATTCTGTTTAGCAAAGGCCAACAGCAATGATACCAGTCAGCAGTGCCTCACTGACCAAAAAGAACCATTGCCTCAGGCTGAAAAAGTGCTTGAAACAGGTATATAAGGGAGTCAGGGTTGAGCAGTTGAACCACCCATGAGTTTGCCCTCAGTTGCTTTCTCTTGTGAATCTCTCACCTTGCATCAGTGAGTAGAGTCAGGGGTGAAATTATTCATATATGTTGCACAGAATTAGACCTTCTTAATAATCAAGCCGTGATGAGCTTGAACGTCTCCAGTACGCACTGAAAACTGGCATAAACAAGGCTTCAGTTTGACTGATTGAACAGGGAACTCACATGCTCTCCATGCAAGGAGCTCCTTGCTGTTGCTGTTACTCTTCCCAAGTGATGGAAGATTTGTCTGAAAGTGCCCAGTGCTGTCCAAGCTTTGTCCTAGTGAAATTGGTTTTGGGGCAGCAAAAAAACAGATGTGAAAATCCCACCCAAAAAGGGACTGTTGTTTGTGGATCCAGATGACCCACTGCAACCACATCTTGCCTGCAGATCTCCAGAAGCATTGTTTTTCTCGAGCAGTGAGTGTTAACCTTAAAGGAAAGAGCCCCAGACTGTAACCAGAGACACTGCCTGAAAATACATTTTTCTCCTTGTGTGTTCCGCGACTGATTCTTTTCCCATGGAAAGGCTGCTTGCAGCTGCATGTGTCTGTCCCGGTAAACCCAAAGGGGCCTCAGTATGGGCTTGAGCACTTGTCATGATCATCTATATTATTTAATTGCCAGCACATGCCCTGGTACATTGTGGGCTTGCTGCCAGCCATCCCTCTCCAGACAATGCGTGGGTACAGTTTGCCTGGAGGAGGCTCTCCAAGGGACACAGTGATGAGGATGGTGATGTGGCTGGATGGAGGGGACGTCCTGGCCTCTCTCATTTGCCACCGCAGAGCTGGCTGTCTGGAGCAGGTTCAGGCGTTTGAAGAAGCTGAACCATGAAACCTGTTCTCACAGCAGGTTTGGGATGTGCAGCCCTCACAAATTTCAGCAAGAGAGGTCAGTTAAAACCCCTCCCACCCCCTGTCAGCATTCAGAAGCTCTGCCACATATCCCGCCTTGGGGTTTTTGTTTGCAGAAATATTTATTTCCTTGCTCCTGTTTCTGAAGTTCAGATTATCCCAGACCTCTAGTTGACAAGTGTTTGCAACACAGCTTTTCCTCTGTCTTGCTAAGGAAAACAATCTTGAGCACATTAATTTTTCTCTTTTTTTAAGTATCAGATGTGATCCACTACCCTCTTTTGGAGACCCTTAATCTTCCCTTTGAGATTTTCTCCTAGGGCTCAAACTCCTTCTGTCAGTGCTTTGAGTTTGCTTAGATGCCTAACTTGGGATGAGTTATAATACACGAACACTCAAACCCAATTACAGCTCCTGTCCTGAGGACCCTTTGTTCTAATTACAAAAACTCCAGGAGGCTACAGCAGATCCATCAGCTGAGGCTGGGAATACAAACTCTATTTCTTTTTTTTTTTTTTTTTTTTTTTTTTTCTTTTTTGTACAAAAATGCAGACCACAACTTAGACCTGGATGGTCAGAGCAGAAGCAGAGCAGTATAAGACAGAAGGATGATCCTCTAAAATGAGAGACTGAATTTGTGAGATGCTTCCTACTTCCATGACTAAAAGACAAATGATTTCAAGAAGGAGCTTTCTCTCTGATTATCTGCCATGAATTGAATACATTAACATTTGGTTGATTTTGTATTGTTCTTTAGTGAGACCACAGCTTAAGAGGCTGTTTTAATAAATGTCTGGTCAGGGGCCAATCAAAAGCTGCCAAAATGAGCGTAGGGAAGCCTGTTTCCCACACAGTCTGCTCTTTCCCACCCTAATCACTGGAAATAAGAACACCTAATAACCAAATGACTTATTTTCCCTATTTACGTCCTCACTCGGGGGGTTTGCAGCCCATCAGTCCTAGACATGAGCAAACCTAACTCTCTCCTCCAACAGCTCCTCCCCAACGCAAACTGAGACCATCTTGTTGAACCATAATGTAACATATGTTGAGGGCAGACACTCATCTGGTGTAAATTACTCTAGCTCTGTCCAATTCAGTGCAGCTCCAGTAATTGAGATCAGCTGGAGAGTGTACCTTTGTTTTATTTATCGTGGTTGAAGGTAGTTCCTTATAGGGTTTGGATGTACAAGGGCTGGGAGTTTTCTCTGCTTGCTTGCCACCTTTGTGGGGAAACACTGAAATGTCTAGATATGTTTCCAGACTGCCTTCAGCTGGAAAGTATTATGGGAGACTGAGCACAGCAGCTCTCTTTCATGCCAAAGAATATTTATTTTTCTAAAGTTGAGGTGCTAAGTAGGCTGGGCTCTGCCTCGGAGTGTGAAGGGAGCAATAAAGGGAGAAATCACAGTGTTGAAATAGGGTAAAACAAACCTGACTGCTCCAGGATGCAGCTTCTTTTAAAAAGGCTGAGGGGAAGCAGAGGTTTCGCCATCTATGACAAGGGGTGTTCCCTTACCCTGTTGGGCAGATGACCTCAGGTCCAAACCATTGTGGCTGGCTGAGACAACGGAAGACTCTGTAGGGGATTTGACTTTTCTTGTGCTGGTGCACACCCGGAGTGGAAGAGACCACAAGGGAAATCTGTCCCACAGCCTGCAGCCTGGAGAGACTGCAAACACGGCCAAAGGCAAATCACAGGAGTTAAGTGTTATCATCCAGGCCATATATGTAATTAGTTGCAGAGAAGCCATGTATGCTGATGTTTACTTTATCAGGGTAAATTGAGTATCAGTGTAAAAGGAAATGAGGGCCCTGTTACACTGCCTTTCACATTCATGTGATACAACAGCATCCAGTTTTATCTTTCAACAGCAGACCAGGACACCTGAGGGAAGAAGAGAGGCCTGTTGACCTCCGGATGGGTGACTTTGGTTTAGGCTGTAGTGGCTACAGGATGAAAAACAAAACTAGGAGCAGAAAACAACTGCAAACATTCGAGCTTTGAAATTTAATTATAACAACATGGCAACTACGTGTGAAAGAAAAGAGAATTGTCTTAATCGTTGAGGGTTTCAGAGTTCTTGTTCATTTAGTAGAGGTGTGAGAGGAGCACCAAATGGAACATGCATCATTGTGAACCGGTCAATAAGAAATAGTTCTTTTTGAGGAATTATAACTACTTACTAGTGTTAAAAATCTGGAGCCAATTAAGTTTGTGTGAAGCTTTTGATCTGGAACTCCAAAGTATGTGAAACTTGCTGAGTTGTGTTTGCTCCAAACAAGATTTGGCTGCACAACAGCACCGAGACACCCCCCCACCCCGATAGCCGTCTTCTTTGCATGGCTATCGCAGGATTAAATTATTCAATGCCAAGCAGCTCCTTGTGCTGATATCACGGTAGGTGGGTTATCCAAACTACAGTGGTTAGAAACACGCAGCGGTACAAAGGCTGAGTGCCACCAAAGCCTGATTTCCCTGCACAGTTCACTGTCACCTGGCTGGACCTTGGTACAGGTCGATGCCATCTGCTGAATTTGCTGGGGTGATCTGAGCAGTTCCACTTCCTCCAGGAAGGCTGAAACCCTTCATCCCATGAAGGGATGAGTGCAAGATGTGGACAAATGTGCTACACTTTATGCAGCAACCATTACCTCCATAGCAGCAAGAAGGCAGGGGTCCTGAAGCTAATGACACCTTAACTGCCTGGAGGAAGATTCACCAGGGGATGCCTGCCAGTGGTGGAGTTAGGGCCACAGAAGTCCTGGTAGACTAATGAGTTGGTTTTACATGGCCAGCCTTGCTCCTGCCAGGGAACTAAGGAGCTGTGGATTTCCCCAGCCGCATGTCGTGCTCCCCTGCTGCCAGCACCCAAAATGGCTGCGAGCAGTCAGCCTAGTGATGCAAGCACGGCTGTGGTCCTCACTGAAACCTTGGTGGTACTCCAAGTGGTTGAACAAACCCAGAGGATTAGCAGTTTCCAGAAAAGCTGGGAACGGTTTCAGGATGTGGGTGCCAGGGCAAGCATCCATGAATCCAGGTGGCTGCACTCGGGAGGCTCAAGTACCCAGCTGCTGTCCATGGCTTCTCCTGGCTGAAGAACATTTCAGCCTGCTCCTCATGCAGTAATAGTTGATATTGTGGTTGCCCCTCCTCTCTAGGCAAATCAACAAGGAAGGAAAGAAGGAATTGGCTCCCATCCAGATGATTTGTACTTACACATGTGAAAGTGACTCATGAGATGCTCCTCTGTGCTGGGGAGCAGACTGACACACAGCAGGGTGACACCACAGCTCTGCCACTTATACCCAGACATGTAAAATTATTTTCCCAGTGAAACTGGAGAGACTTTACGTAGATAATTGGGCATTGGACCTTTGCTCTTCCTCCTGTGCAGCTCCATATTTATATGAAGAGGGATAATATTTCCCTGTGTAATACAGGGTTTATAGGATCAAAGTCCATTTGGTCTGAGGGGTTCTCAGATATTGTGTTGTTGAATATGAATGATCGCAGACATATCTACACGGAGGGCTGCTTGTGAGGCTCTAGCCATTCCTCTCAATAATTTGTTTTTCTGGATGGTTTCAGTATTTCATTCAACTTGGAAAAATAAACCTAGAAAATATTAGAGTGAAGCCAAAAGCACCTACAAAAACAAACAGAAAGTGTAGGCAGGTGTAGTCCCTCACAAATGCCCTTAACCTTTTTTTTTTTTCTCTTAATTCCTTGAAATAAACCCACATGATTGCATAAGCAATAAACAGAGCTTAAGTTTGTGCCCAACAATTGACACAGTTTTTCTAAACTGGATTCTTGTTACATTGGGCCCTACAGGCTGTGGAAGGGGAAATTCCAAGGTAAACCAAAGATAGTAATTTTATTCTCTGGCTAACATTTAACAGAGCTCCACAGCAGAAACAATCTCAGGAGCAATCTCTGTCCCTCGTCAAGTTTAATAAGTGAACTCCCTCTGCAAGGGAAGAGGAGGCCACTCATCATTTCAGGAAGGAGCCAAGGACCCTTATACTTTCTTGTTACGAGGTTCCCTGAGTATGTCAGGAAAACAGATTGCTCCAGCAGTCGCAGTCTGCCCAGACAGATGGTTTCCCAGCCCCTTGGTGGAGGTTTGCAGCAGGAGTGTCAGCCTCTGTGTTGCAGTGGGCATGTAGCTGAGGCCGTTTGGGCAAGCAAGTCCTTGGCAGCATGAGAGGAAACTGGAAAGCACACAGCTGTTAGACCCCTTTGCTCCCAGCAGGTTAGACACATGCTGTGCTCTTCCTTTTAAGTAGGAGCAGCTTTTGAAAAGACAGGAGTCCATCTCCATGTACCCCTGGAAATCCATGTCTCCCCAAAGAGGTCAGCTCCTCCCAGCAGGGGAAATGGGAGCTGCTGGGACCACTGTCATGTCCTCTGTTTTGCCCTAGTGCAGAGTGGCACTAAGGGAGAATTGTCCCCTGAGTCCCTTTCTCTCTCCTTCCAGGCCCTCTTTACAATCTTGGCTAAAGGGGAGGGGACAGATGGAGATGTGCCTTGGTGCAGTGGGGAGGTTCTCCTCCAAAATACAGGAGTAGCAAGACCATCCATGGTATCTTCTGCTTCTCTGCACCTGCACTGTCTCAGCCCCTACTGGATGAAGGCAATCTGAAGTTGCACTGGTTCACATGTCAGACCAGTTTTAATGAAGGGCTGGCACTGCTGTTCTGGCAATGACAGCCTCTTCTTGTTTCTGCAGGTGTGGCAATACTGTCCAGTATTACTCTTTGTAAAGTTAATAGGTGAGGTAAATTGTGAAATCAGGCTTAACAAATAGGAAAAAAAACCCAACTCCAAAGATTTCCCAAAAGAACCAAGTATAGAAGTGACTGCCATTTCTGCTTGAGCCTTGTGGGCTGACTGCTCTTTTCATTTTAATTTTAATCGACAGACAAGACACGCATTGTACTCAGCCACGCTTGTGATTTGGAGAAAAGAGCCTAAAGAGACTGAAATGAACATTGTGCTGTCCCAGTATCTCCTTCTTGAGGGCTGAGTGTAGTTTCCTGGTGCTATCCTCGACAAAACCCTGGGACAAAGTCATGTTATACTGGCTTACACCCGAAGCCAAGCAAGACCCGCAGAAGCCAGCCTGCTGAGCATCTCACACTCTCTCTGGATGCCCCTGCAGCAAAATGGGGGTACTGAGGATACTCACTGGCCTTTTGAAAAATACCTGCTGTGCTTGAAACAGTGTGTTAAAAGAGAAGAAAAGGCTTTCCAGTTCTCCCCTCGCCTCTTGCCTGCGCCCC
>NW_010427446.1:2346-3415 GCF_000710305.1 Buceros rhinoceros silvestris | reverse complement strand
CCCCCCCCCCGCCCCCCTTATTTTTTGTCCTCCAGGCCTCCACAGGGTCTAACTGTTTCTGTGCTGCTGCCAGGCATATATTCGCAATTGCATCATACGCAGCACATTACTCTGGTGCGTGTGTGTGCCCGCGGCTGGAGCTGAAGCCGGTGCAGCTCGGCAGCTGACCAGGCTCTCTCTGCCTGTGCTGGGATTCCACAGCCGGCCTTAAATATCTCGGTTATTTTTATCCTCCTACGTAATGCTGCAAGAGGCCATCCCACCAGTGGCAGAGCAACAGCTACACAATGTTTCTCTTCAGTTGAGAAGGGAAATGGAAAGAGGCCAGGCTTCCTGATCACATGGTGCCTGAAGTCAATGAAGAAAATTAGGGAAAAAACCCTCCTCCCACTTTTTTTTTTTTTTTCTTAGTTTCTAACAAGCTGGTCCAGCTTAACCCTTGGCACAAAACATGTCTAAGGGAGAGCAGCCTTTTGGGATGGAAGCCAGGAAAGCATCAGGGGAAGGATAAAAAAAATGCAAAACCAGAACATAAACACAAGATTGTTGCAGTAATTGGTGGCTCTGAAAAACACTAAGGAAATGTGAGGCTTGTATGAAACATCAGCAGACAAGAAGCAGGGTGATGTCAGATGGCCTTCCAGGATTAGAAACCCTTAAAAGCTCCTGAGCTCAGAGCTTCCTGAGAAAACCGTAGCAGCTCTTCAGCGTGGAAGGAGCCGAGAAGGATAAGTTTTGTTTAAAAAAGTAGCTTAATGATCCGAGTCCTCCTGTGGAAAAGGGAAAGAAAGCAGGGTGGAAAAACACAAAACCTGTCCTTTAATTATATGACAGAATAATTTTTTCTTTTCTTCTAACAATCTTTTAAGAAATGAAACACTACAGAAAGTGAAAGCAGACACCATCTGCGCAGACTAGAGTGGCAGATCTTTGGCAGTAGTATGTCAGTGTTGCTCCTCTGGCTTGAGAGGTTTCTGACAGCTCTAAAATAGGCTCTACATGTGTGTGTGAAATGCTAATGGAGAGATGGAGCATATAAATGCCTTGCTATTTATTAAACATCTTTCCC
>NW_010427446.1:0-2253 GCF_000710305.1 Buceros rhinoceros silvestris | reverse complement strand
CTAGTAAGGATTGAGGAGGCTGTGGCTGCTCTTCAAAGTAAAAACCTCTTGAAGCTAATACGCTGTGTTTTGTGTGCTCTATGTGTGGGGGGTACAGGTTAGTGGGCTGCTAGAAAGGTTTGTTCATTTCCCTGCTTTCCACACACCAACTTTCTAGAGAAATGAAAGAGAAGTTTAAGAAGAAATTTTGTTTTGTGAGATTAATATGTGACTAATACAAGTCTTCTGGCTGCCCTGGGACAAGCTAACTTCAGAGAGAGGGGTGCTAAAAACGTGGTACTTTGCTTGCTTAGAAAAGATCCAAGTTCCCACTCTCTGCTTTACATCTAACAGCAGTGTACAGAGAGGCTGGAAGGCATCTCGCTTCAGGACCCCTGCAAGGAAAAAGCAGTTTCTCAACTAGGGAATCCCTGAGCTTGGAAGACAGTGAGCATGCAAGTTTGTTTGCTTCAGTGTTTGCAGACTTATGACCAATTTCCAGTCCCAAATAAAGCTTTTCTACCAAGCAGCCTCAGCAGAGAACTCTGTTCCCACCTGTGTTCTGACGCAGAACGGAAGCAGGGGAGCTATTACTGCCCCAGTGCAGTCTGTTTGCAGACTTATGACCAATTTCCAGTCCCAAATAAAGCTTTTCTACCAAGCAGCCTCAGCAGAGAACTCTGTTCCCACCTGTGTTCTGACGCAGAACGGAAGCAGGGGAGCTATTACTGCCCCAGTGCAGTCCCCCAGGAATTCGGCTGCAGCTGAGTGAGGATGCCTTTTCCTGGGTTGAGTCCTTCTTGACCTCCCCTCTCTGGCACACCTCTTGGATGGTGAGTTTCCGTGGAGCAGCAGCAGCATGGGAAGGCTGCAGGTCCACCAGAGCATGGCCAGGAGTGGAGGTTGCAGTGCGCAAAGGGTCTTCTGTCCAGGGATTCCTCTGCTCATCTAGTGCCAGTGGGAACACCTCCAGTGGGCTGAACATCCATTGCTGCTGTGCATTTACTGCAGGTAGATTGAGTATTGGCATGGGTTTGTACGTGTTTGCAGGAGGGAAACTGAAAGACACGGGTCTGAAAATTATCCCTGGCACAGCCTCTGGCCATGAACTAACCTCTGCCACATTCACTAAGAGAGAAAGAAGGAAAACATAATGCTTCACCTTTAATTTTTGAACAGATGGTGTATTTCTCCCCAGCAATCTCTCATCTGTGATTGGAAACCACATACCATAATTGTTTAAAAACATGTGGGAACCTGGGACAAGCAAGATGAATTTGCCACTAATAACAACAACAATCAAAAAATCTCCACACTGCATGTTTTTTACCAAATAAATAGGTGGCTCTGTGCCAAAATGTCTGATGAAAGTACTTCACAAAGCAAACATGCTTCATAGCTAGTGTTTTCCCAGAGAAAATATTCTTAATTGTTACAGATTATTTACTTAATTCTCTGGTAGTTTTTTCAGAAGAACTAAAGGGGAAAAAAAAAGAAAGAGAAGAATATGAAGACAAAAAAAGGAAGAGGAAGAAAGGAAGGGAAAGAAAGAAGGGAAGAATGTAAGACTAAAGAAAGGAGAGAGAGAAAAGAAAGAGAATAAGGAAAGGGAGACGAAAAGAGAGAAAAGAAGAAAAAGACTAAAGAAGAAAAAGCTAAGGAAAAGAAAGAATGAAAGGTAAGGAAAGAAAAAGAAAGAAAAAAGAAAAAGGAAAATAATGTGAAAGGAGTTAAGCATGACAGAGGAAAATCAGTTTTACATGCAAGTATGAAAATATTGAGGGGTTCAACACAAACGAGCTCGTTAGCCCAAATTAAGTCAATACATCTGTAATAGAAAAAAAGATCAGAGAGAAGGGAATTGTAGTCGACATAATGCTGGAGCCAAACAGAAAGGGCTTTGAAGAGAGGTAAAAAAAAAAGAGAGAGAGACAGAGAGAAAAGGAAAACACTCTCCCACACATTATTTGTTGTTCCTACTTCTTTTGGCTTCCTTCGTCAGGGGAAAATTGAAATACAATATTAGGCATGATACAGTTATTAAAAAAAAAAGAAAATACCAGGAGAGTTTTCTAGCAACTCCCTTAAAAAGCAAACGGTGAGGGGCAAGCACTACCCAGGGAAAAGACGTGCGGTTTGAAAAAGCGTGGGGAGGGCATGGTGGGGAGCAATCCTCCCTGGCAGCGGGCTCTGGGAGGCACCTCTGGTCGAGGGATGTCGGAGTTTTCGGGACGGGGAGCGGCCTGAGGAAGGCGGGGGGCGCCGAGGACCGCC
>NW_010427445.1:35037-42729 GCF_000710305.1 Buceros rhinoceros silvestris | reverse complement strand
GGGGCGGGGGCGGGGAAGAGGGTGGGAAGTGGGAGAGGAAGGATTCAAATATTCAAAATAAAAATTGCATTTTAGTGAGCTATGCCAAACAGGACTGTGAGGAGCCCCACACTTGAGGTGTTCACTAGGGGTCTCTCCAAGTGCAGGGAACCTCACTGTCTAAAACACAGAATCAAGGACTCAGTCCCAGCTGATATTTTATATCTTTTAGCTAAAGGGCAGCAACATGTTTGCAAATGAGAAACAGGTCTTATTCTAACTTCATTTTTTACCTGGATTACAGCTCTTAATATACTTGCTCTCTGGACTACTACGGTGACCAAATTTTCATCCTCAACTCCATCCATGCTTTCTTCATGTGAGAGGTTTAGATCAGATATTAGGAAAAGTTTCTTCACCAAAAGGCTTGTCAAGCACTGGAAGAGGCTGCCCAGGGCAGTAGTGAAGTCACCATCCTGGAGGTGTTTAAAGGATGTGTAGATGTGGTGCTGAGGGTCATGATTTAGTGGTGACTTGGTAGTGCTGGGTTAGCAGTTGGACTTGATCATCTTAAAGGTCTTTTTCAACAAAAACAATTCTATGATTCTATGATTCACAGTGATTACAGAAATGAAGATAAACCTGGTACTGAGTCTTGCAAACAGATGTTGATACATAGCTTTGTGCAAGGGGGAATACACCATTGCTGCCTTTTTCTGAGTTGGGAAGCTGTGCTGAAAGAGCAGAAGTCAAAAAGACAGCCAGATTAATTTTTTAACTTTTACCAATATATCCAAGTCAATTTTCAGCTAGCCTTGTGCAAGACTGAAGGTCGTGTAAGTGCAGCTAACACCTACAAACTACTGAGACAGTATGGGAGATCAGCAAAGCCTCCTAAAATAGCAGTCCTGATAGGAACTGTAGCCAAGTTTATGTTGTTACCTGTCTTGTTTGGAGTCAATTTTGAATCAATATTGCAGCTTATTTTTATTGTTGGTTGGTTGTTTTTGCAAGTATTATTTCTAAGATCATGTGTCACAGAAAGTTTATGTACTTAGAGTCACATAAGCTCGAGGTAGTTCCATTATGTTTTTATACCTGCCTGTTTATCAGGAAAGGTTTCTATTTTTATTGTGGGAATTAATTGACTAGCTGTAAGTTTAATGATAAAGTTGGGTACCCAGCTGGAGGTAGCACTTCAGAAGGTAGGGCTGTGTCAGCCAACTAGCAATAGCTGGCTAGCGCTAGCAAGAAGCTCTCAAGATGATCTCATGATCAAGCTCTCAAGATGATCATAATTAAATTAATTATGAAGGCAGCAGGTTTCAGGATATCTCTTGGGATGCATTACACCAAATGGAATAGATAGAGGTACCCATAAGAAGAGACTTTGCCACAGGAAAGAGATTTCCCTTCCGGGAGCAATGCCAAAGCAGTCACTAGCAATCCATGCTGCAGACCTGTCCTCTTGGTTCCTAGTTGCAGAGAAGGTAGTGGAAATCAGACTGCATAATCTGGTGGGTTATGCCGAGTTTTCTTTAAATTTGTTCTCCACACCTGATAGACAGTTAATTGACTCTGAGGTAGACTAGAATAACACTTGTTTTACCTTTGTCCAAGTTTGATTGAATGGAAAGGAGGATTTCCACGGCACACTAGTAAACATCAAGCTGCCTTACTCTCCAGGGACTTTCCTTAGGGCAAAACAGAGCTGTGTAAGGCTGAGCATCCTCAGGATCTTGGAGATTGTGCACAGGCTTGTTTAAGATGATTAACTCTGAGTAATATGTTGGAGAGGGAAATTTCCACTTGATGTTGATTAAACAGATCTTTTGTGGGACTCAAGGGTAGTGAAGATGGAATAACTCATGGGGTTCACCTGCTGGTTTGTAACATTTAGATTTTACTAATGCTGGGTAACCCTGAGTGTCTTTCCCAGCTCTGCCAGTCTTAGTCGTTAGTACTTCCACTCTCTGTACCTCAGTTTGCCCATTGTATAAAGAGGGAAACTTAGTTTCTACATAAAAGAGAGCATGGGTTTTGTTTAAAATTGGTTAGTGCTACAGACACCCCCCATCACTTTGGTACTAGGTACAACCTAGCCTGCAGAGACCTTGGGGACTGCACTGAATTTCCAGGGCCACTGAGGTATATGCTATAGAAGAATCAAATCTGCTTCAGAGCAGAGAGCTGAGCTGTTTACTGATGTCCTCATGACTCTCCATTTGAAACATTATATGTGCTTTTCTGTAGGCATAAAATTCAGCTCTTGAGTATGATTTATACCATATTCCCCAGTTTTGGTTGGCGCCTCTGGTAGTACTGTTAATGACTTACAGGAATAAACAGTGAGATAAGCATCTCACCAGTGCTTTCTGCTCTGCAAGGATCTTGGGCTTTGTGCAGCCTGCTCCTTGGGGCTGCTCTTCCTCCTCAGTAGCTTGGGGGATACTGGCAGAATTTTGCTTGCAACTGGCACTGGGGTGATTAATGGCTCTCTGCGTTTTTTCAGGAGAATGCTCTGTCACTGGCCAGTCCCATTTCAAAAGCTTTGACAACAAGTATTTCACCTTTAGCGGGATTTGCCAGTACTTATTTGCCAAGGACTGCATGGAAAATTCCTTTTCTGTGATCATCGAGACTGTGCAGGTAACAGCAGCCTCGGCTGTGTGTCTCTGCACATGCTCTGGAGAGAGTGGGAAGGGCTGTGGGAGTATGATATGAATTGCAGATGCACAGGCCAACAAAAGAAATTTTCTTATGGAAATAATTAGTTTAAATAACAGATGCAGTCTTTCTCTTTAGTTAATAAGTGTTTTGCTTCTCCTCGCTGCCATTCCCAGGAGCCTACCTGGAGACTGAGATTTGTAATGAGATTTGGAGAACAAGCCCTCACCGCCTCTTTGCCAGCTGAACAAACAAGCACAGACAAGGGTGCGCCCCTTGCAAAGCACTCTCATGGCTGTTGCCTCAGTACTGTGTGGAGAAAAGACACTTCCTCAGACACCAAGTAGGGTGCAGAGTAGTATCGTGGGTTGCTTCCCATTAAGTCATATTGGCTGGCTATTTCTGTTGCTCACTGGCCAGTCAGGAGTCCCTGACTTTCTTCACCATCTCCCCTGACGGATGAGAGAGAGGCGGCTAGAGGTCAGCGAGTGGACGCAGCTGGAGGGAGGGAGGAGAGGCAGCCAAGCCAGTGCAGGGAGGGAAGGAGACCTTGGAGGGATTGTCACAGGGAGTTTAACCTGATCATGAAGTTTCTGCATGGAAACAGGTGAACTAACCTTGAGACAGAAAAGGGTACTGAATCAAGCAGAGGGGAAGAAAGGGGACAGGGATGGAGGAACTAAAGGCAGGGATAGATACAATGGAGTTGGGAGACTGCCAGGAATGAAGGGGAGTATCTGCCTGCCTTGCAGGACACAAGAAACAGAGAAGTCACAGGCTTTCTAGTGAAACGATGTGTGACAGTCACATGAACCATCTACGTCTGTAGCCTGCATTGTAAAACTCTGATAATGCAGCTCTAAGGTCATCTGTGCTTGGGAACTTGCAGAACAGGTTTCCACTGAAACTTCCCTTTCGAAACCGGGGAGGAGCCCCGGGGTCCTGCAATCCCTGTACCTCATCTGCGTAACCCAAAGCCAGGAAAGCAAATAGCACAAGAGTATCGGGCAGTTTGAGCCATGCAGCTGTCTCCCAGGCTAACAGTATGTGCGGGGCAGTGTTCACTTCCTACCTCTGCCATGGGAGGCAGGGTTGAACGCTCATCACCAGCACAGGCTGCTTGCAGGGGTCCAGTGTAACGCCCATGGATTGCTTTCCAGGCTCTGAGAGCTCTGAGGAGCTGTGGATTGCTCCCTGGTGCGTGATTATTGGGATAATGGAAGGAAGGCTGCCAGCCTGGTGTTTGTGGGATGCAGAAACTCGATCCATAAAACCATTGAGATGCTTAACACCTCCCGAATTAGATGCTGAAATGCCTTCTGGGGGCCTGGAGATAAGTCACCAATGAAGTGAAAGCTTGAGGTTTGAGGCAAATTTTCCCTTCTTTTAGTGTGCAGATGATCCTGATGCCGTGTGCACTCGCTCAGCTACTGTACGAATCCGGGATATGGACAACAGCCTCATTAAAATGAAACATGGAGGAGGAATTTCACTGAATGGACAAGACATGCAGATCCCTTTGCTACAAGGTGTGTTCGCATGTTCTAACTCTATTCAGCCACTGAAGGGGTCCTACTTACTAGTGTTTTCTGGCATGCCCTAGCCCAGTTCAATCAAAAAGTGTTTCCCATACCAAATTCTCACTTGCAAGCTCTTCTAGAAGTTCCATCGTTTCAGCTTCTCTCCATGCAGCCAACACATCTTGGCTCAGCTCCTCTAAAATTGGGAGAATTAAGCTGGTCTGGATTTGTAAGATGGGATGTTGAAAACCAATGTTGCCCTATGCTTTTTAAAATTATTAGTAGTTATCATCCAGAAACCCCTCCAGTTATCTTGCAAAAAGTCACAGTTAATGCCTGGGGTTTTGCAGAATGCACATACATCCTCTTGGGCTCCTGAGTGCCTTAAAGCAGAGCCTATGGACAAGTTCATACAGATGCAAACTGCTGAGCAGGCACAAAACTCGGGAAGGGTGAAGTGGGCATTGCTGGCACCCCTTGCTTTGGCAGACCTGCAAACCCCCTTGCTCTGTGGCAGCCACTCTGTTGGCCCGTTCAGCACAATGCAGAAACGAAACACCACATCCTAGCTTGACCAACGAACCCTTTGTGGTTGACTTAAGGTGCTCTCCGTATCCAGCGCACAGGGAGGACTTCAGTTCGCCTTATCTATGGGGAAGATTTGCAGATTGACTGGGATGGTCATGGTGAACTCCTAGTGAAGGTACTCTTTCTTTCAGTCTGTTTTATTTCTGCCTTTTTGCCCCCTCTCTCATCCCACCCACACATGTACAAAGATTTTTTTGTCTGAAGTGAGAAACTTCTTTGTGTTGAATGTTAGAAATTCCATTCTCTTTTGCTACCCACGGAATGATAACAAGTGCTTTTGTGTTCCAGAAACAAACATTTTCACCATGTAGCAGCTTGGTAGCTTTTGTGCAATGACAGCCATTATTAACCATGAATAGTTTTGTGTTTTCTTCAGCAGACACTCCCCAAACAGGATTTTTGCTTTCATTTACTTTAACTGTCCTGTCTAAAGTAATGGATTTGTATGACTTAAAATAAAGGACGGATATGGCTCCAGGGACACAGTTACTCATAATTTCCAGGAAAAATCAATTAACTCCTAGAAGATATGTTGCATGCTCCTTCTACTGTGAGAAATGTTTAAAGTCACCCTTGATTAACAGTTAGGGTTTGTCTGTGCTGCAGACCTCAGTGGAGTGTAGAAATACCCAAACCGGGTTTCAAAGAAATGAGCTGTAAGGGAAGCAGTCTAACTGCAACAACAGAATACTTTATATAAAACACTTGCATGTGTTATAAGCTGCAGAATGATTTGCAGTGCAGAAAAACCTGTGAGTGAAGGGAGAAAGAATATTTGCTGTGGACTCTTCTCCTGATAGCTGGTAAACCATCACAATTTCTCCAGCTAAGCCATCTGTCGACCTCTTAGCTCATATAAGAGGCTGTTTTCTTTGTATCAGTGGGTCTCGGGGACTGCAAGCGTTGTGGTGTATTTGCTCCCTCGGGAGCCTGAGTCCGCTTGTAGTGTTGCTACCTGGTTTGATGACCTGCAGGGTACAGGTGCTAAGTCAGGGCGATGTGCTCCTGCTTGATGCTGGGCAGCTGCGGACCTGTGTGCTCCTGCTGTGTTTGCATGGAAGGGTGCTTAACCACAGCTCTGCTGCCTTTTAGCCCCACTGGTACTAGAGAACCTGCAGCTCTGCCCCAGGTGGGGTGTTTTTGCTCACTGAGGAGAGTTTTGCCAAGCAAGTCCGTTTTCTTAGGGTTTTCTACCAAGCAAGGAGCGCTGCCCTTTCTGAACCATGGCATTGCTTTTGCACTCTCCTCACCTTGCCCAAAATCTGGTTAAAATGTCACATCTGGCACAGTGTAAAAGTTCATGAAAGCTAGTTCAGAAGTGAGTACGAGAGTTGAAAAGACAGCAGAGAAGAAAGGTCAAGAATAACTTTAGAAAGCATCTATGATTTTGTTGTTTCAATCTGGCCTGCATCTCTGTGCTCCAGGGGTCTTAAAAATTGGATTTGGGCTAAGAATAATTCAGTTCAGTTCCTTGGCACATCTCAGAAGCTTTGGCTGTCCTCCGTATTTGAAGTATTTTTCTGCCTGGTCAGACACCTGTATAGCCTGGCAAATTTTTTCTTACCGTTAAAACAAATCTAATTTTCTGCTCCAGATCCTCTACCCATAAAAGTGGTGGAAATTTCTCCAATCTGCATTTATTCAGTTCTGCTCCAAGCTCCTTCCCTCGCTGGGTATCTAAAGCATCTTTTTAATTGCTTTTGGAAAGTTAATTTATGCTGGGTTTGCAGACTGACCTGTTGCCAAGTATTTCTGACAATTGGGGGAAGTGTTACACTTCCATTACCTTGGACAGACTTCTGGTAAAAATTCTTTCTGTGTTCCTTCAGAAGGCTCCCCTTTCTGTGACCACTTGATCTTTGTTATTCTAGCTTCCACTCAAAAATAAGGCAGAATCTGGACTTGTATGAGTCATTGTCTCTCTATAAAGTACATGGGAAAAGTAGCTTCCTTGGCCATTAGAGCAATAATGATACATATCCTCTACTAATTCATGTTTTTTTCCTTTCGATGCTCCATAGTTACTCTCTGTCCAATGTATTCAAAGGGAGGGTAGTATTAGCTTATACTTTCGAGGACATTTTTATTTTTAGTTATATAGAAAATCAGTTTTCTTAAAAAATTAATTTTTCTAGCTTTTTTGGTTCTGTTTCACTGGTTACTCCTGCCAAGGACTAAAGTAGCATACAGGGAGCTACTGTAGTATTAAAGCACCGAGTCCGCTTCCAAGGGCAGTTGGCAGCGCTTGTGATGTACCAGATCTTCACTTCTGATAGAAACTGACAGTTCCTACTCGAACAAAAGATATTTGTGCCCTTCCGATGCAGATGTTGTTCAGGAGTTTTCCCCCTGTTTGCATTTCCCCCTGTGGTCCCATTTCAGCTGTCTCTTGATCTGCCGCAAGAATAGGACAGGGTGAAAAGTGCGTCTGCTTTGTGGGTTGTTTGCAACAACGCTTTTAGTGCATCATAAGTTTCTCTAGGCAGGAGGAAGCTTTAATGTGAGGTAACATAGCTTTAGGGGTAGTAGTCTCTTCCTTATTTTATTAATAGTCCTTAATGTTGAAGGAAACAAACAACTCCAACATTGACTGTGTTGTGACAAAACAATCCATTTAAATTTTCTTAATCTTCAAATTTTCTTTTTAAATGTGAAAAGGTGCAGTATCTTTTCACAAATTACCATTGGAAATATAATCATCATCTCACTCTATTAAAAAATGCAGACCTCACTGTTGCTTTGTTCATTTATGAATGAAGGGGAATAATAGGGAAGGATTAAAGTGGCGTGCTGATCAAGGCACAAAGGTAAGGCATTTTTCTCCTAGTCGCCTTCAGTTGCCATCTGAAATTATCTCTGTACCACGCAAAAATTGGCCTGCTGCCACTAACAGTAGCATTTATGTTAGAAGTTTAAAACTTCAGTACAATGAAAGAGT
>NW_010427445.1:30212-34976 GCF_000710305.1 Buceros rhinoceros silvestris | reverse complement strand
AAGAGTGTCTATGGTGTTTAATCGTGTATTTGAGAATTTTCTTGATAGTTAAATTGTGTATGGTTCATTCTTTAGAAACTTTTGCTATGTAGTGATGACCTACTCTGGAGGATGACCTGCCTAATGTTATGTTCCTTAGGTGTCTCCAGTCTATTCCGAAAGGATGTGTGGCCTGTGTGGAAATTACAATGGTAACCAAGGGGACGATTTTCTTACGCCTTCTGGTATGGTGGAAGCTCTTCTGGAAGATTTTGGAAACTCCTGGAAGCTCAAAGCAGACTGCCAAAACTTATTAAAACAGGACAGTGATCCCTGCAATCTCAATCCTCGTTTAGGTACTGAACTCCATCAAAAATTAACATGTGCAGCAAACTGTGATCTTCTGCTTTACATAACAATAAACAATAAAAATAAATAAAAGAGAAAAAATAAAGAAAAAGAGAAGAAGCTAGCATTGCTTACATCAGCAGTGGGGTGGTTGTAATCTCTTTTTTTTTAAAAACTCCAAAAGAACAGACACTGAGGCTTCCTAAGAAAAACGTAACGTTTTGTGAAAACTGGAAACAAAAATCAGTAATGTGAGCTCATGCTGCTGTTCACTTTGGACCACAGTCAGAGTTAGACCATCACAGCCACAGCACAAACTTGTGCCACTAAAACTACTCTTAAAAGTGACAGCAATACTGTTATTCTCTGCATGGACAAACCACCCGTCTTCTTCACCTACCTGTCCTTATGCTTTATACACTTTTCCTGGTCCCTTGTCTCCCATCTTTTATTGCATCCCAACAGGCACACTTTCTCTTTCTCTCCATAATGCTTAGCAGTCCTTGTTGGACACAGGGAGAGATTCTCGGAGCAATTTTCTTGTCCCAGGTGTTGCAGGAACATCTGGTTTGTGGGCAGAACAGGCTTACTGAAAAAATTACGGCTGTAGATCAGCACAGGCACCAGTGATTTGTGAGTGTAATGCAGCCTAGAAGGTTTAATTTTGCATGTATAGAAAGCAGCAGAAAGCAGAGGCCCTGTAAAAGGAAGTACAGCACCAGAAGCAGCGGTAACAGGATGCAAAAGCATTTTCTTTACTTGTTTTATCAGCGAAACGTTACTCTTTTAGTGGAGCTCATTACCTATGAACTACAATGTTATCTATGCCTACCTGATCCTGTTTTACGCTTCTGTGTGTTTTGGTGGGTTTTTTTAGAAAAGAAAAGACAAATGCTTACTGTGGCTCTTCTAGCTTTTCTTGAAAACCACTGATTGATTCAGTGCAAGCATGTCACTTTTCTCTTTTCAGCCAAATATGCTGAGGAGTCCTGCTCAGTTCTGTTATCTCCTGCATTTGAACCCTGTCACCATGAAGTCAATCCCACACCTTATGTGAAGAACTGCCGCTTTGATGTTTGCTCCTGCTCCAATGGAAAGGATTGTCTGTGCTCCACGATTGCTAATTATGCAGCAGCCTGTGCTAGGAAGACCATCCTGGTCCAGTGGAGAGAACCTGACTTCTGCCGTAAGTGAAATGCTCCTAACCTCCACTTGTTTTCCTTATCTCTAAGGAATCTCTAGGCAATGTCAGATGAGAAATCTAGACTGAAAGGTTTTCTGCAAGGTGCCAAATATTTCTTATGGCAAGTGATGAGAGGATATCTTTCCTCCACTCTAGCGAGTATGCAGAAACTGTTCACAGAGACTGCTCAGCACTGGGGCAGAGAAGCAGTCACCTGACATACTTCAGCAGAACTTGTGACTGGATTTGTATTTCAGTTGTATTGAAGTTTCAGGTACTCTCCTGGAAACTTTCTGATTATCCCATGGTAGGAACATCCAAGTGATTTGTAGTAACGTATTAATTGGTTTTTTTTGGTATCTTCTCCTTTCCAGTCTTCTCCTTTCAAGAACTAAGCTTCCCAGTTCCTGACTTGTCAGTGACGCCTGTCTTTAGCCGAGGTTGATGGTGTAGAGGAAACACAAAGGCAGATACTCGGTCAAGTGGAATCACAGAACAGCATCACATAAGGATAGACAAACTTGTATCAGAAGGGATCTCTGGCAGTCTTATGGTACCACCTCTGCTCATAGCAGGGCTAACATAGATTGCCTCGGGTCATATCCAGAAAGTTTTTAATATCTCCAGGGATGGAGATCCCACAACCTCTCTGTCATCTTTCTCTCTTAGCAGTTTGATTATTACCCTGTCAGTGCAGATGTCCAAGACCTATGTCAGATCTCATTTCATGTACAACATTCAGCTAGTGGGTGAGCATAATTTTTCTCACCACATATGCGTTCCTTTCCTTATTCTCCTTGTAAATTCTAGTATGATGTGGCAGCTGGCTCAAAATGAGATCCTGAGCCTTGATCAACAGGCTGTGGGTGGCACCACTGAGCTAAGCCAACAAGAGCTTTGTCTGTGAAATTTTATGCGGATATTTAACTTCTATGAGACTCAGCAAGAGTTGAGTTTCAAACTCCTCTCTGGATTGTTTGCAGGATGCCACCTGTAATAAATAGCAACCCTAGTTCAAAAGCTTGCAGTCTAAAAGATGAGATGTTGCAAGAAGATAGAGTGAAAATTCAGACTGCAGGTTTGGGTTACAAAGATGGGGTAACAGAATTAATAGAATGTTTTTGCATATATCAGTCCAGTGCAAGATTAATAGCCAAACTGCTAAGAAGCTGGAGCAGAAGCAGCCAACATCTTTTATTTCTTTTCTTTCTCTGTTAAGTCAGTGTGGTAGGAAACAACACCAGTGGAATTTCGATGGAACATGGACACACTTTCCCCCATAAAGATTTGTGAAATGGATGTTTTTCCATTTTCCTTAACAATTTTGCTCTTAAGGAAAGAAGGCAATTGAAAATTTTGGGGAAAATCATGCATGCTTGGCAGCCCTCCAGATCCATTCTGCTACTTCTCTCCAAACACAGGGTGGGAAAAGTGCTTGTAAATTGAATGTTAGAATCTGGAAGAGAGAGGGAGAAAGAGAGATCACTGGCCTTCCAGATGGTAGGGTCTGAACCTGTAAGATCAGTGACCACAAATTCTGCAGGCTGGAGAGTATTTACTGCAAATGAGAACAAAACCAGTTTATGTTAAACTGCTGCATGGTTTCATAATATTTTACCTAATTTATGTAAATGTTCAGAGAGTGGAACAGTAATGTAATAAAAATCCTTTTAAAAATGTGTAGGTCTGGAGGCTAAAAGAAAGAGCAGCGATAATGCACCATCGTTCTTTCTGTAATTGAACAAGTCAATTTTCACAATTAATCTTTAATAGTGCAGAGATGCTTCCTCCTTTCTGTGCATTACAGAGCGCTTTATGCTCTCATAAAGTGACAATTTCCCTGATTGTAGATCCATCAGACCCCATTAAATAATCCTGATACCCTAGACATCTCCTGTCACACGGAGGAGAACAATCCCTCTTTTAATGGGCTCAAGACCTGAATGTGCAGGTTGCATAATTTGTGCTGATGGCCCAGTGCACTGAACACGTGCTCTGCTCCTGCCTTGGTCGACGGAGATTCAGCATCTTAGGAAATGACTTGACAGAACTGGTTTGCTTGATTTGAAGTGGATAAGTGGCAGGGAGGTAAGTCATTAGTGTAGCACAGCATGTGCTCTGCTCCTGCCTTGGTCGACGGAGATTCAGCATCTTAGGAAATGACTTGACAGAACTGGTTTGCTTGATTTGAAGTGGATAAGTGGCAGGGAGGTAAGTCATTAGTGTAGCACAGCATTTCTGCTGTGTGTCAAGCTAACAAGCTCGTTCATCTCCCAGATCTTTGAAATTATATTAGTTGCAGTTTGATTGTTTAAAAGCTGACTCATACTCTTGCAGCCCACTATGAATAAGCAACAGACCCAATCCCTTCGTGCTGCATGGAAGGAGAACATGCATGTAAAAAAATGGATGACTGGGACCTGAGTTGTGGTGAATAGAGTGAAATCCAGTTGGTGACCAGTCGCAAGTGGTGTTCTCCAGGGCTCAGTACTGGGGCTTGGGGAGGAGTGGCTGGAAAGCTGCCCAGCAGAAAAGGACAGAAAAGGGGGTGCTGGTCAACAGCCAGCTGAATATGATCCAGCAGTGTGCCCAGGTGGCCAAGAAGGCCAATGGCATCCTGGCTTGTATCAGCGGCCACACCTTGAGTACTGTGTCCAGTTTTGGGCCCCTCACTTCAAGAAAAACATTGAGGTGCTGAAGCATGTCTAGAGAAGAGCAGTGAAGATGGTGAAGGATCTAGAGCACAAGTGCTATGAGGAGCTTCTGAGGGAACTGGAGTTGTTTAGCCTAGAGAAGAGGAGGCTGAGGGGAGACCTTCTCACTTTCTACAACTACCTGAAAGGAGGTTGTAGGGAGGTGGGGGTCAGTTTGTTCTCCCAAGTAACAAGCCATAGGATGAGAAGAAATGTTGTGTAGCCTAGAGAAGAGGAGGCTGAGGGGAGACCTTCTCACTTTCTACAACTACCTGAAAGGAGGTTGTAGGGAGGTGGGGGTCAGTTTGTTCTCCCAAGTAACAAGCCATAGGATGAGAAGAAATGGCTGCAAGTTGTGCCAGGGGAGGTTTATGCTGGATATTAGGAAAGATATCTTTACAGAAAGTATTTGACAAGCATTGAAACAGGCTGTCCAGGGAAGTGGTGGAGTGTTAAGGGTCAAGGGACCGAGGTAACAACTCCTCAAAATCCTTAACGAATTCCCTAACGAATTCCCTTTGTCTCGCTAGAGACAGAAGGGGATTAAGGGGAAAGAAGAAA
>NW_010427445.1:15515-29702 GCF_000710305.1 Buceros rhinoceros silvestris | reverse complement strand
GGTGAGTGAAGACTCTGCCGCTGCAGACAGAGAAAGTAGAATCCTTCCTGCGGCGAGATGGGGGCGGGAGGGGAGAAACCCCCGCGTAGCAAGGAAACTGCAGGAAAACTCCCTGCACGAAACGGCTGGGAGTCCGAATGTCTCACCCGATTTCAGACGAGAATCACGGCAGGAATAGTTCAAAGTCCGTAATCCTCCGGTCCTCTGGGGGTGTAGGCCCTCAGATTTCGGGCCTAGTCGTTCGACAGGTCGGGCCTGGTTGGGCCTAGCCGGGCCTAGTCGTCAGCCAGCAGATCCATGGCAGTGCTCCTCCGTGCAGCTGTCCGGAGTCCAAGAGAGGGACACTCCCTGGCCTGCTGCTTTTAAAGGCTCCTGACGTAACGTTACGTTCACCTGACCCCCTTAACCAATTAAATGCGGAATTATTGCACTACATGGAATAATTCCTATTTGTCCATTTCCCAAAACAAGGGAGCTTCAGATCAAACCAGAACATGGAGGTACCATTCCTGGAGATATTTACAAAATGTGTATGTTGGGACACTTAGGGACACAGTTTAGTGGTGGACTGGACTTGGTAGGGTTTTCTGGTTGGGCTTGATGATCTTAAGGGTCCCAACTTAAATGATTCTATGTCTCATCTGGGTATATGTATGTATATATATACATATTTTTTTTTTTTTTGTGGCAAAGGGGAATCAGTCAGCAGCTCCTTAGATTTTCTGCAGGTTTTAGGACCTGTTGATAGCCCACTATTTTCCTTAACGTGGTAGCGCTGGGGTAGTTTATTGTCTTTGTGTAGTTTCTGTTAAAGTATATGTAGAGGATAAATCTGAGTGCTGGAGTGGGGAGTAGGGTATTAAGGACAGTGTCTGAGCAGCATTTGAGGATGGCTACATGGCATGGTGGGTCTCAGCATGCCAGCTGCTGGAGCAGCTGTGTTAAATCTGTTCCTGACAGCGTGCGTCTTCACCCAGAGCCTCTGACCTAGGTGCGATTGCATTTTCACCTTGTGCTACCTGAGAAACCTGTCAAGATTTATGTCTCTTTCACTCTGGGTTGAAAACCCACCCACAAGAAGCTGGAAGAACTATCTGATGGACACACATTTTTCCAATGCTTTCCCGTTATTTCAAATCTTATCCCGGGGACAGGCTGGACTTCAGAGCACAACATTGAGCTGTTTCAGTTTTATAACTGGCCTCTGCAAAGACTAGACGTGCCTCGCCTTTTCCTCTCATTTTCCTGATAATAATGGGATTTTTTTTTTTTTTTTTTTGTGACAGGCTGTTACAAAGTGTACAGACAACAGTCTCCTCCCAGATCAGTTTTCTTGCCTTTTTACTGTTAAAAACAGGTTTCTGGGAGGTGATGGATCAGTGTATTGGGACTTGGAGTGTGAACATGACACTGGGTAGTGTAATGGGAAATATGGGGTTTTTTTCCAAAGTCTTAGAAGTGCATGGCCAGGTAAGATGAGATATAAAGCTTTAGATAAGAAAAGGTTCCACTGCAAAGATGTTCCCTGCCCATGGGGACAATACCACCGACTAGGAAGTAAAGCAGGATGTTGGGCTCAGCTATCCTATCCTTTTTGAATCTTGAAACAGTAGTAAACTGGTGCACCCACCTGAAATCTGCCAAGCAGTTCCTTGTTTCCTGTGTAGCAAATCACAGTTTTGGCTGAGGCTTCATGGTTGTCCTGCTTGCACATGCCCTGAGTGATGAAAGTTACTTTCAAAATGATCCTCAGCCCTGGGCTGTGCCTGTTCAAGTTTTTATTTATTGCAAAGATCCCATTTATGTAAATTAGAAGCACTGTTCTGTGAATAGCTGCCAGACTCCTAGAACTCTGAGTGAATCTATCATCTATTTATTTCTGAGGAGGTATTTACTCTGCCTACTACGGTGATGAGCACACATAAATTTCTTGGGCTGTGTCGTGAAAGGTACGTTAAATAGTTTGGGCACCAGGCTGAAGCCTGGGAGATCTTTGCTCTGAAGAAGGCTTCAAAGTCACTTTAGAAGCCTCTGGGCTGGATCTTCATTTTAGGAGCTTACTCTCTCCAGTATGGGAGGGACTTCAGATGCCTCAACGGAAGTTGCAGAGATGTTGGTGCAACCATGCCTCTCTTCAGTAGGTAGAAGTAATTCTTCATTTCAGTAGAATTTTGTGAAGGTGAGTATGAGACTCTGGTTAGCTCAGAGGCCTTCTTTTGTTAGCCTCAGCATTAGTTCAGCCCTGCTAGCAGCTGCCGCGTTTTTTCTTTTACTGGCATTGCTGCTACAGTGCCCAGGGGTGTGTGCTTGCAGAAGAGAGGGTAGAGATTATTGGTTCATTCTTCTGGGATAAGAGGAAGAGCTTTCTCTGTAACCCCTTGATCTTGGTTTTAGTACCGTATAAATATACCAACTTTTGTTTGCAGCTGCTTTTCTTATTCCACTCAATGCTCTACCTTATCACCTTACAACTCTGTCCTTTGCTTTGGAAGAGTGCTACAAACGCCAGGCTTGGTAAATCCTGGTTATCGGGAGGCCTGTTAAACGCCCTTGAAAATACCATCTTTCTCGCCCCCTGAAATGCATTGTCATAGCTGCCACCTAGTGCTGATGCTGAGGTATGCACAGGAGATTGCCTCAATATTCAGAGCTGTAGAACTAAGTGGAAGTTTTATAAATGAAGAAGTCGAAATGGCTCCAAAGGTGATAATTAAGTCTCCATAAGAATGAATTCATGATCAAAAGTCGCAGGTACCCAAGGTTTGGCTCCATAATCGCTGAATACCTTTATTATTTGCACCTGTTTCCACAGAAATCACTGAGACCTTCTGGAATGCGAGGCTTTAAACTATTGCAGCACCTGCTTATCTAGGCAAAACCATGTATTTCTACTTATTTTGACCAAATTGTCCCTATATGTATTGTAAAGGAAGAGAAGCGTGAATGTGTACATGACCCTTGTAATGCTCCTAACTTGTAGGTTCAAGTAATATCAGATGTTGGACAAAGCTCGTGTTTTTTGTTCTGCTTGAAATTTTGTGGATGGATTTCCATTGCAGGGTTTGCAATTCAATCCCGACATTTATTGGGAACCACACGGTTTTGCTTCTGTGTGTGTATAATCAATGCCTTAGGCTTCACTGGTGCTGCAGAGATAAAGAGAGACAGTGTGATACAGGCCTCCATTGATGCGTAAATTGAGTAAACAAATTTTGATCCCTGGCTTCCAAGTTTGGTTTAGGCAGATTTTCCTTTATTTGGCTTTGGATCAAATGCCAGTCTCCCTGATGTGCACATCATTCAACAGCAATGACCTGTCCTGAAGGCCAAGTGTACCATGAGTGTGGGACGCCTTGCAACCAGACCTGCAGATCTCTGTCCTACCCGGATGAGGACTGTGATGAACAATGCGTGGAAGGATGCTACTGTCCCCCTGGCCACTACCTTGACGAGCATGAGCAGTGTGTGCCGAAGTCCCAGTGCTCTTGTTACTATGACGGTGAGATCTTCCAACCTGAGGACATCTTTTCAGATCATTACACCATGTGGTAAGTGTAATGTTCATAACTCATCCCTACATGCTGTGACTCAAATTTTTAGATAGCCTGAGTGGTTAACTGGTTCAGTTCTTCAGTTCCTTTACCTCCACTGTAACTGGTTTAAAAGAGGGCAAGATTTTACCTCCAACAATCAATTTCAAAACGCCACCTTAGAAAACAGTACTAAGCCCTAGCCTGTGAAAAATTCCTGCCAGTTTAAAATGGAGTTTAATTACTGGCACTGGCTACTTTGTAGGCTTTTAAAATGTCACCTTAAAGTACTGAGATACATTTCTTAAATGTTAAAACCTAATTTCCTCTATCAAAGATACAAATATTGAAAAGCATTTCTAATTGTGAAATTGAGTAGCAGTACACTGAGAGAGGAATGTAATTGCTGGGCTGCTCCTGCCAAGCCCAGTTTTGGGAACAGTGTCTTCTCATTTGCTCTTCTAACACAGGAGTAATAAATGGTATGCTCTAAGTGGACCCTTACCTCTCTCCACAGCAGACCCAACTATTATATTGCCCAGCTTCCTGCCTGTGCAAATGCATTGGATTCAGTGGGACAGGGCCAGCACACGGCTGGGTTACCATGCCACTTAGGTCGCTGCAACTATCTTAAGAAAGGTTTGCCTTTAAGGTTGATAAGCATAGTGGATGGAGGGCAACAGACCAGCCCTGATGAGAGGTGTAATTTCGGTACTTGGAGAAGTTCCCTGCAGTACCCCACAACGGTATGAGTGAAAGCTAAACATCACTTTGCTAAACATAAGCTCTATTTGTTTTTCTTAGCTATTGTGAAAATGGTTTCATGCACTGCAGTACAAGCAGAGTGCCTGGTGCCTTCCTACCAGATGTTTTCATCGATGAGAGGCCATCTGCCAGAAGTTAGTATGCATTAAAAAAATTAATATTTACTCCGACCTTCCTTCCTTCCTTCCTTCTTTCTTTCTTTCTTTCTTTCTTTCTTTCTTTCTTTCTTTCTTTCTTTCTTTCTTTCTTTCTTTCTTTCTTTCTTTCTTTCTTTCTTTCTTTCTTTCTTTCTTTCTTTCTTTCTTTCTTTCTTTCTTTCTTTCTTTCTTTCTTTCTTTCTCTCTTTCTCTCTTTCTCTCTTTCTCTCTTTCTCTCTTTCTCTTTCTCTCTTTCTCTTTCTCTCTTTCTCTCTTTCTCTTTCTCTCTTTCTCTCTCTCTTTCTCTCTTTCTTTCTTTTCTTTCTCTCTTTCTTTCTTTCTCTCTTTCTTTCTCTCTTTCTTTCTTTTTTTTCTTTCTTTTCTTTCTTTCCTTTCTTTCTTCCTCCCTTCCCTCCCTTCCCTCCCTTCCTTTCCTTCCTTTTCCTATTTAATCTCTTGGTAATGTAGACTGGGGAAGAAGTACAAGTTGTTATAGTGGCTGATGGTGTCGTGAGTCTTTTTCTAACCTTTTTTTTTTTTTGTTACAGGATAGAAACAAAATGTTTGGATAGGAGGGTACAGGGCTCCATTCTGTATCCTAAATTAGTTTTCTAATAAAAATGTTGATCCACCCTTTAGAGAAATACTGTGCTAAAAATACTCATGTTATAATTACAGTTTTTGTAAATTTATTTTTTAAAGTAAAAAGGAGCTTGACATGCAGATCCCCTATGGAAAGATTTGTCTGTCCTGCAAATAACCAAAGAGCTGAAGGGTTGGAGTGTGCCAAGACCTGCCAGAATTACGACTTAGAGTGCATCAGCCATGGCTGTATATCTGGATGCCTCTGTCCGAAAGGGATGGTAAGCAGGCTCCTCTTTGTTTTCTTGCCTTCATTTTTTCCTACCAGAAGTTTTTTTGTGGCTTGAAAATATGTAGCTGAGATGTATTGACTCTGCCAAATTGTGGCTGGTTTAAAATACGTGGCTGCATAGAAGATGAAGTTTAGCTTGTAATTATAACTGATAATCAAAAAGCCAAAGCCTAGTTTTTTAAAGACCAGTTTATGTCTTCCTTTGACTCTCCTCCCAAACTCCTCCACCTCTTGCTGAGCTTCCCTAGTCAGAGGGACAGAAGTATGCAGGCACCAACACCTCAAACACCCACCCCACATCCAGCCAAATCCTCCTCATGACACTAGTTGCCTCCTTGTCAAGTCTTCATCTCTGCTGCTGCCTTCCTGTGTGTTGTACCAAACAGAGAGTTCTCCACGAGAAAGAACGCGGGACACGAAACTTGCTAAGGTGACACCAGAGGGTGTCCTGGAGTTGCAGATAGTGTGCTGAACATGCTCTTTTCCCTGGTAAGATGCTTTCTGGAGCCCAGGGTAATGTTCCTTTGCAACTCTAAAATGTAATTATTAGTTTAAATATTTAAATGTCATTATTAGTTTTAAATTCGTTTTAAATAGAGCAAATAGTTATTTGCTAAGCCAGTGACTGTGAACTCGGTGTCAGTTCAGAGCCCTGATGTGGGACATATGGAGTAGAATAGACAGCAGATTACTGCTGCTGTTCTCTGAGCAAGCGTTCTCTGAGAGAGTGGAGATTGTGTTTTTATTTTGTTTGAAGGCTAAAATACTCTCCTATTGTGAGACTTGATTTGATACCTGTGGTACTTAGAGATATGCTGGTGCAGTTTTCTGACTCAGAGACTCAGAGGGACACATGGTAAAGTAAGATGTTTTAAGATGCTGCAACCCAGGAAGTTTAGAAATGCAAAAGTTGTGGGGTTTGGGGTTTTTTGTTGTTGTTGTAATACTTGCTCAAGGTGCAGGCTCAAATCAATATGTACCAGACATTGACTGCTAGCAAATGAAAGTGTGGTTTATTACTACTAGTGTTGAGACGAATGTTTATGTCTAGGCTTCAGCTCTAACGAATTACCTGCTAGTTAAAATTCCATTTAAAAACCCAATTACCTTTCCCTGGAACCATGTATTATTATAAGGGTGTGTTGCGTTTTCTATATCTATATAAATACAATCCCTCAAAATTCCTTTCATTGTCTTACTAGAAACAATAACAACAAAAAATAGAATTCTCATAACAGTAATTTCTAGCATTAATATTACTGTATTTTTTTAAACTTTGCTACCGTATTTGCTAGTAAACATACATTTATGTAAATAGATGCTACTGCAGAATAAAATACCATCTGTAGACAAAATCTCAGGCTTGTAAAGTTTGTTGTTGAAGATAAAAACACAGAATGTGATTTGAAGGCCGTAGTTTCATTACTGAGCAAATTTTCACCACACTTTTAAAACAAGTATTGCTTCTTTTTACATTTCAGTTTTTAAATATCTTTTCTTTTAGAGAAGAATATTCCTAAATAGTAGATTGATAAGTAGACTTAAAATGTTTGCGTACTTGAAAAGTTTCAAGAGCTCCAGTGTGAATAGATCTTTCTCTGTACATAAAATTCAGATCTCTTTGATTTGCTGAAGGGTCTTGAGATTTGATTTCAGTTCCAGCATATGGTAATAGTATACTTCAGAGATAATAATGGAAAACAAATTATGATAACTACCCAGCAGGGAAAAAGAAATCAGCAAGATGGTTTGTCAGGTTTTGGATAGAAGAATCAGGCCCATTATTTTTAAAAACCAAAAATAGTAAAATAAGTTCTTTGTCCACTAGATGACAGTATGGTCCAATCTTCCAGTAAATGCAGTTAACATTTGTTCGTTCTCATTGGCTTCCCGTCTGGCAGGGGAAAAAAATGGCAAGATGTGCGTTTCTCAACGCCGCTATGGGACAAACCAGCATCTAGATGATTTTGTTGTAAACATGGCCATGCAAAGGCAAGATCAAGATCGGTGCTTTCATTATTTGGGTGCTCTTTGCCATGCCTTAGACTCTTGCTGTGTGGCTCCACAGACTTTCCAGCTTGTTGTCAAAGAGCAATTTCCTCCTTGTCACCAGTAGGTTCCTAGCCAGGATGGTTTGGGGGAGGCTTTTTACTTATTTCTGCATTCTGCAATGTGCTCCCAGTATTAGTTGCCAAAGATGGAAGGATTTGGGGTGGTGACCGGGTTCTCCTTTCCATCCTGCCTTTCTGCCTCAAAGTCTCTGGGCACACTGAGACAAAGTGCTGCAAAATCACTAAGTCTGTGTTTGTCAGACTTGTACAAACAGATCTGAGCAATAAGGGGGCCAGAAAAAGGCACTATTATTTCTTTTACCAGTCAGTCTCTCTTGTTGCTGTTCTGAAATCCTGCTTAATTTACAAGCACTCATGGAGATGAGCTACTGTTCAAAGGAATGTCCGTGGGAAGTAACAGATTCATGAATGTTTATGGAAATAAATATTTGCACATATCATCACTCTGAAAGAAATTGTGCCATTTTGCTGAAGATTTTTTTTTCTTTGCAGTACAGTAGCCTATAAAATTTATGAATGGTCATGGATAACTTGTTAGCACAAAGAAATCCATCATCTTCCTTCTCTAAAATGGTTCATACCACCAAGAAACACAAAGATTCAGTTTACATAACTCTCCAATACATTTTGCAAATATATATATAGCAGTTAATATATAATTAAGTGCAATGTTATCCCTATGTATATTAAATGATGTTTACAGATCGGTTAGCTGTGCTACCAGTTTTAAACAGAGAAATCCACAGCCTTAAAATCCATATGCCCAAATTGCATGCCAATTTTCAACTACATATTTGAGAAGCAATAAAAAACAATCACCAAGGATTGTTCATTTACGTGATGCTTCAGTTGCCTACATTTGAATTGGAAAATTTGCTGGAGTGAGAAATTGCCAAGCGGTCAACTGATTATTTCCCCAGTCAGAAAATGCGGATGAAAACTGATTTCTTTCAACTAAAAAATAAGTTTTCCATTTCATCTTGACTTAATATTTTACACTGTTTTGGTTTCTTGAAAATAAAAATGTTCAATATGCCATGAAAAGTAATTCTTCTTATTCTATCTTTGATCATCTGGAGGGTGGGAAATTCTCCATGCTTGTCACCCTTTTGCAGAGCACAAAAGATAAATCATAACATATGTGCAGAAGTGTGGGGAAAAATATGCTTTCTCAGATTAGTTTACTGCACTCCAGGTTTTTCCCATTGGAAAGTATTAATAAAGATACAAATGGAGTGTTAACCACCTTTCTGGGGAAAAAGAGGAGCAGAACAATCAGAAAGCACAAAATCCAGACACTTCAAAACTAGAAAATTAATTTATTTTGATTTCCAACTGAACCAAAATTAAGGTTTAAAAGTGAAATGAAACTGCTGAAATAAACTATTTCTAAAACTATGATATGTTATTAGAAAAAGGAAAAAAAAATGCACATTTTAATCATAAAAGTTTGAAAGGGTTTTTTCTTCCAAACTCCTTTCAACAGAAACTTAGAATGATATTTTGATTTTTCTGCAAGCTCTCTTGTATATTCTTCAGTGTAGGCTTATCCTGTATAATAACAGGACAAAGTCTTCACAAGCAGGTGGGTACCAGCTTTCTGGTCTGTGCATCTGCCTAAGGATAATGCTGCAGAAAACAAGTGTAAGAAGCATACAGCTAAAGTAAGAAAGAAAAGTCAAGTGTAAACCAGCACATATTGAGTGGTTGCCCGAATATGATTTTGACTTGTCTTTGTCTGCATAGAAATTATGACAGACTGTATTATTTAAAACATATCAGCTATTGGGTTCTATTATGACCCACTTCCTTGTCTAAATCCCGTACTCCTTTATACCTTTGGCTGACTTTACACTGAAGCTCTCAGGTGTATCAAGAGGAACAGAGAGAAAATCTGAGCTTCCCTTTACTGTGAGATACTCATCAAACTTACATTGACTAAGGGAGGTTAAAATTCAGCCTCATCAAGAGGGGAGAGTTTAGGGGAGAAGAATCTTAAAGTTTCTGAAATCTGTAATGTTGTCCTTCCTTTTTCCACATTTGTCAAGGATTAACAATTAATAAGACAGAGCAAGGAAATAATGAAAATTTCTGTCTGGACATTCCCTCCCACCTCAAGTGGGGCGGAGGGGGGGAGCGCGGATCATCAGCTAATCAACCCCTTACAATCCTATGAACACACTCTCAGGAGCATCATCATAAGGATGTGAGATGGTGGGAACAGCAGCTGTTCTTATTACAAACCTGTGTCTTTTCTTGTGGTTGCCTCCCCAACACTCATGCCTCCGATCACCTTACGCACTTAGGACTGTTAGATCTCATGTGTTCAGTGTTTTTGATGGATTGAAAGACATTCACGGAATGATCAGCTGTTTCTGTAAAATGCCACTGGCTTTATAGTACCACATGGTACTGCACTCAATAGACTTGTAATGCAGCATGGCTTCAGGCTGCCAGATATACCAGCTTTTGGCTGTGGTGTCAATATGGCCAGTAGAATATGTGTTACTATTCAGAAAATCACAATCCATTGAGTTTTCTTCATGGTGGCCATATGTTTGTGATGGAAATACTAATACCAGTCTATTAAGGTTTTTAGAGTTGGGGATAGGCTGTGATTAGCTTCCTGTAAATGTATTAGGGAACAGGTAGAAGAGGTCCTAATCCTCCCTTTACTAACCACGTTCTGCATCCACAGGCAAACCCTCAAGTCCCTTGTGAACTGTGTTGCTGAACACTGTGGAAAAATTCAGCAACGTAGCCATGAGGGTGAAGTCATATATTGCTTTTTTTCCCGAATGCCACTGAGAAGGAAGGAAGGAAGGAAGGAAGGAAGGAAGGAATTAAATATTCTTGGAAACATATGGTCTTCTCTGGCCTGTTTTCTCCCCGTCTTTTGTGGAGATTAGGTTTGAGGCAGAGCCCCAGCCCTATCATCTTTGTTTTCCATCTTGCTTCTATTGGTGTGAGTTTATTTGGCATAACACAGCTCTCCATAAGCCACAGAGCATGTGGAGCTGTGTATGAATGAAGGGTTTCCAGGCTGTGAAATCCTTTTTATTAGTAGCTCCCTGTGGCAGTTCTAGGTCCCCATAGGAAAAGACAGAGCTTTTCTACTTTTATTAACCTGGCGTTCACACTATATTGATCTCATTGGCCTGTATTTAATGGTAAAAAATAAAATATTTTAATGATTTCAAAAAAGAGTTGAAAGTGGGAAGGTGATATTTTGTGACTTTTGAATGAGAGGGAGGGGAAGTGCTCTGTGTTTTGGTGTTCCAGGAAGGAAGAGTCAAACCTACTCCTGGCTTTGCAGAACCAAGACCAAGTAAAAAACACCATAAACAGCCTTGCTTTTGTTTGATTCTCTGAAACAGGTTGTCTTCAACAGAATAGTCTAAATGCTTGTTTAATGGGTTTTTGTTTGTTTGTTTGTTTGAGATAAATGTTTTATTGGTATACAAAGAAAAGCTAAGATCAGTAGGGTAAAACTGTATAAGAAAAATTTGTAGATGGAACATAATGACCTATTTTCCTGCAGCAGAGCCTTTGAGAGTGAAATAAAATCTCAAGTGGGCTGATATTTATCCTGTCTTCTAGGAAATAAATAGATATTTGAAAGAAAATGAATGACTACTGCAGTTTTCGAAGGCGAATCGACAGGGTGGTGGGCTTTGTTTGGGGGCTGTTTTCTATGACAACAGAATCTGCATTTACACTTGCTTTCTTCTGGCACTGTGGCTCCTTGTGTCCTCCTCAGAGTTCATATTTAAGTTTTTAGCCCAGCTGAGCCATATGTCTGGCTGCTTTTCTGGTAGTTCATCCTTCAGTTTGTTGTTTGTGAGATGCATATGCTGTTCACCTGCCCTCCATATTTAGGTTATCCTATATTATCTTCACCTCATCCTGTTTTTTTCCAGATTGGACATTCTCAGCGTGACGTATTTCTACAATCTAATCTATTTTCCCAGCAACTCAAACTCAGAAACTTAAGCCTGAAGCAAAACTGTGATTTTATGTACCCGTAGCTCTATTTACGTTAATGGGAAAAAATGTTAGCAATGCTGTACCTTCCTTACAGTCTTGAACCATTTCCCCTATCCTTTCCTTTATCCCTGCCTTCTTGTGCTTACTCCTCTGTGTACCAGCACGTGCTGACAGACCCACATGTTGACAAACTCTGTTTTGCTTAGGTGCGACATGAAAACAAGTGTGTTGCTCCTGAGAGATGCCCATGTTTTCACAATGGAAGAGAATATGCCAAGGGAGAGACAGTGACTAATGACTGCAACACCTGGTGAGCCACTGGAACTGTGTTTTTCTGTTTTTCTCTATGGCACCTAACATGTTTCTAATAAAACCAAATATTGTTCACTTAACAGATCTGTTTTATGTAAAGTCAAGTTTTGCAGTGTAGTAACATACATATTGCACAGACCGGCATATTCCCTTCGCTTGTAGCCTAAAGACCAATATCTGACAAACTGTACCTGCTACCTTACAAACAGGTAGTCTACGTGTCTGTGCAGGTCCTCTGTAGCCACTAGCTAGTGGATTTGCTCCTTGATCTTGCAACACAAGATAACAATATAGGAGCTCTTCTGGGCTGGGAGGAATGGAACCTGCGCCTTGTTGCTAAGCTCTGCTGTCTTGCTTCCCATTATTTGCTGCTTGAGGCCCTTCACATTAGTCCTTTTCAGCTGGAAGCATGCATCAGCAGAAGGGGTGTGATATGCCAGCTATAATAAGACATGAGCTTTTCAGGAAAATGTTAAAGAATCAGGCAGAAACAGAGTTGACCTCTAGTATCTCAAATGAGTGCTCAGTCCATTGCTATCTTTACAAAAGAAAAAAGAGAGAGAGAAAGAAAATAAAAAGAGTTGGGGATATCTTCCTAGAAGAAAAGAGTGCTCAATGTCTTTTACCCTATCTATCCTTAACAAATTTGTAGGTTCAAAAGAAAGTACTGGGCTGTGAGATTTGCTTGAAGGGAAGCCCTCAGCACAGCCTTGCATAATGTACAGGGTATTTGCCTGCCGGACAATTCTCGGCTTCTGCCTGTGCAGCACATGTGCTGTAATGGAGGTGCTTTGCTCTCTGTGTGTGCTTGTGAAGGGAATGGCTTTTTCCCGCGGAGCTCCAAGAGTCTGAGGTATAGGACATCCAGCCAGTGTGGAAACTATGTTCTCTTTGAACTTAGACTTCAGAATCACTTGGTCATTTTACCTGAAATGTCCCTGTCCAGCTCTGTGGCACCCCAGGAGCAGTGTTTCTGTTATCCCCTGTATGACTGGTTGGAGTTGGATTGGAGATTCAGCACCATTAAAGAGACATTTGGTTTTGTTTTCTGTTTTGTGCATTGATCTCTGAGCAACAGTGATTTCATGTGTTCTATTTCTAAATTGGTGGGACTGCTCCTAACTAGTGTAAATTAGACTGGGATATAACATTTGATGGGTTTATGTGGAAATACTGACCTTCCAGTGTTTTGTCCAATTTTTTTCCTTCGCAACTGCATATTACCTTGTGAATAATGTATTATAATTAGACCAGGGGAAAAATAGGTATGAGGGGATGAAGATGGAGAAGTCACTGTTTTTTAAATGGATACATCTACTATAACCTGGTTACATTGCATCTAGGTAAAAGTGGCTCAGCTGAAAAACAGATACAATGAAAATTTTTGTGAAGCAAGAAGAGTACGATGTAGAACTCCTGGGTGCTCTTGTGAGATGTGCAAGATAAACATGCACAATGTTTTTATTTTCAGTCATTCTTATAATCTTGAATCTTGAAATAGTCATAATCACGCGGTTTCATTCTTGTAACTGCCTTTTTGTTTCTGACAATGCCATCATGAGTGATATTTCCCCTAATACATAGAATTTTCTTCAATATCAGGGTCAAGAAAATGTTAGAAATCGTACTTTTTCTCATTGATAAGAAGCTCTTTCTCTCATCTTCGCTATTTTTCTTGAGTGTGAAAGTAAAATTGGAAATAGAGATCCCTTAAAAAAATGTCACAAGGGCTTTTTTGAACTATGTGACTTTGAAAAGTTTCATGATAGTTCTCAGCAAATATGAAGTCAAATGCTATTTAGAAAGTGATATAGGAAATTACTATTGCTTTGAGAATTAACAAGAATTGAGAGTCTGCATTTTGGATGTCAGATCTTCCTTTTCTTTTGTTTTTGCTTTTTGTACTGCTGTTGCAGGAGTTCCCATTCTCACTTGGTCTTAGCCAGATGTGAACACCTGCAAACGCAGTATATGAGCCAGAGGTGTCAGATTTGGCATTTGCATTCAACTTGACATATGGGAGACCCTAATTCATGAACAGCGGAATGTGTCCAAGTCTAAGCCAGTGGCAAATCTTTTGTTATGCTATGTATTGGGAATTCATTGTAGAGCTCAGTGAAAATTTTGGGATAACATTTATGAGGCAGTACACAGCAGAAATTTGCTAATCTGAATTTAGCTACACCACATACATTATAATCTGTCCGTACGCATATATACAAAATCTTAGCCTTGCTCTACCTATTAGCAGAGATTTAATAGTAGAGGGTAAGTACGTAAGTTTCATGTTATCAAAAATCCATTCTTTAAAGAAAATGTATAGCACAACATTTATTACACTGTGAAGTGTTATCAAGATTAAACGAGTCTCATGCGTAGTTAAGGCATTGCTAGAGATCTTGGTTCAGTACCCAGTTTTTCTTTGGTTAGCAATTTGATCTTGGGAAAGTACTTTGCGTTTTTTATCCCTGAGTTTTTACATCTGTAAAGTAGGGATAGAATTCCTCTTT
>NW_010427445.1:3111-15429 GCF_000710305.1 Buceros rhinoceros silvestris | reverse complement strand
TCCCTGCCCTTACAGAGTTTGATTAGAAAATCCCTGGTGTAGTGATGGTGTCCGTCTGCATTCATACAGCATTTAGTGGATTAATGTTTTCCAATCTCAAGCAAGACATTGCTTATTAGATTATTACTATTATATTAGATTATTAGAGATGGTGTCAGATAATATTCTAACTTCCCAAAATTAATAACAAACAAACAAAAAAAGATTAAGCAGATTTTCTGCTTCATTGACCTTGTTTTTAATTTTGTTTTCTCAGTTTCATGCTAGTTAACCTATCAATTTATCTCACTGATCAAAAGCCTGTGGATGCCAAAGGAAAGATCCCCTTTCATACCTGCAGCTTCCATAGTGAGGCTTGTAGATTTCCAGGATACCTCTGTAAAAGGGCAAGAGGATGGGCTGGTGCTTGGAAGTCTCTTTATTTCTCAATTTCCCTCTTTTCCTCATTTTAAAATGAGCATACTTACTTCCTTGAGCCTTATTTACGAGGGTACCATGTTAAATTTAGATTATTATGTATCACACCAATGAAAGGGTACAAATGTTCTTGGAAACTCTCAGAAATTTAATAACGTTTGGTGTTGAATATGGCTGTTTTGCTGTCAGCATGAAGACTAGGAGCCCTACTATTTTTTGTTCTCTCTGTTACACTTGGTGTAATTGCACTGAAAAGCGATAGAGTTACATCAAAAAAACTGGCTTTCTTTACATTCTGAATATCCGCTCAGAAGGTGGTCATCAGGTGGGGTTTTTTTTTGTTTGTTTTGTTCTGTTTCATTTTTAAAAACAAACCAAAACAACGAAGGCCAAAAGGCAAAAAGAGCACAAAAGAAGGAATAAAGCAAAGCAAAGAACACTGTCACCTTTGTCATGGCATCACTGTTTTTTACAATAATGGCAGTGCAATACTGCTGGTACAGCAACACAGGTGCAATATCAAGAGCTTAACCCTGTGTTTGATTGCTCTCTGGACTCCCCTCCCCCTGAAAAAACAAGACAGCATCTTGTTTTGCTCTGCATGTCAGTTTTTTTCCCCCTTGCATATTCTGTGCCTGTGAGGAAGTCTAGGAGGTGACCTTGACAACATCACTTGCAAGCTATACAGTCAGACAACCACTGGTGTATCTCCTTTCGTGATCAGGACTCTTGTCACATCTTCTCTTGTATAACTGAAATTTGCTTGGAGTCCTATTTGTATGTCGCCAGACTTGAATTCTCCTGTATGGCAGATGTTCTGGTTTGATCACCACAGGAGGTCTCAGGGGACAGTATCACAGCGTAGGACATTCCTCAGAGGGTGTATATATATACGTATGTACAGGAAAAGAAATAAATCTATCTGTACGTGTGTTCTTGTTGGACTGTGAGGTAGTATCTCCAACTACTAGATTAGATAAACTATGATGAAGAATGAACTTAATTTAAGAACAGAGACTCTTCTTTGGAGAAGGGTGGTATTATACTTAAGATACAATCTGAACAAATCACTGGGCAGGCTGAATTACCATCTTGGTTACTTCGTCGCAGAAGTTGATTAATAGAGTAAGCTCATGTCCTTTGACATCAGCTGGATATTAAATTCACTAATATTTTTGCTTTTAATGATGGAAAGATGGACAGCACTGCAAATAAAGCCAGGGTTGCTGTATTATACTTTATGTTTAACTTGTAATGGTCCTTAGAGAGTAATCAATCTGTTTTTCTAAGAGGTTAGCCAGAGCAGAGCAGCATACACAAAATGAAATACTTATAGCATTACAAAATATTTGAGCCGGCTCTGTCCAGGCCTCTTCTTATAATAGGAAAGTTCAAAAAGCACATACTTCTATGTGCAATTTGTTAGAAAAAGGGGAACACGTTCCTTATTCACTCAACAGGTTAATGTGCTATTTGAATTATGCACCCAATGCTAACATATGCTAATTTATGTTAATGAGATAAAGTGTTACCTGGTGCAGGGTAGTTATAGAAGTCTGTCTAGAGAAGGATTCCAGCAGCTCAGGCATGGAGTGTTTTAAGAGTACCATCTCCAGGCCAGACATAGAGAGATTCTGCTGGAGATATACCTGAGGACATACAGCAGCACAGACAACTGCAGAGGTTCCTCACAGAGCTGCAGCTGATGTCTGGGATAAGACACGCAGGGGAACATTGCTCTTGTTTGATCTGCAGTCTGTTATTCCCTGACGTAGGCCTGGGAAAAAGGCAAAATGGTAGCTTACCTCCACTTGTGTGACTTCTGAATGTAGTGACTTTTGACCTCCTGCAAGCAGAAACTTTTGCTCTTTCACTTTTCCCAAAGCAGCTTGCATTCTTTTATTTTTTATGTACGTTGGAAATAATGGTAACTGTCACTGACTCATTTTCTCTGTTACAGTGTGTGCCATGGTCGAAAGTGGGAATGCACCAAAAATAACTGTGATGGCACCTGCACTGTTATCGGTACAGCTCATTATTTGACATTTGATGGATTGAAATACAAGTTTCCAGGAAACTGTCAGTATGTATTAGTTCAGGTAAGAACTAAATGCCAGAGATACCCAGTAATATATAAGGTATTTCACACCAGGAGAGAAGTCTAAAGTTTGGATAAATCACAGTTAGGTATTCAATTACTTAGCCAGATGTATGTAGAGGAGAGCAGAGCTTATTAATGACTACAAAGAAGCCTTGACAACTTTGAAGATTGCGTAGTATTCTGTAGAAATGAGGTTGTCATGTGTCTAGCTGGCAGCCATAAAACATGATAGCAGCATGGTACAGAGAGGAGCTGTCTGAATCTCATCTCTAACAAGAATTGTAGGTACCCATAAAGAAATCTTTCTTCATTCTCCACTAGCTTCTTTATCCTGTAGTGATGCCTTGTAGTTGGACAGAGTGAGACAAGGAGTGCTTGGTGAGTCTTCTCTAAATGCATTCAGAGCACAGACTTTGCTCATTCACTTCATCTGTTCCAGGCACTAACCTTTTTGGAGTCCGTTGACAATATCCATTTGCTTTGCAGCAAAGAGGAGAGGTGGATAAAGGCATAGCACACTAATATCAACTTGTGGTTTGTAGAAGCAGCCAGAAATTTAGAGTTAAGTAAGATTAAGGCTCATCTACATGTGCAAATCATCGTGTATTTAAAAATGTGTGTGCAAAAGAAGAAGGATTTATCTGAAAAATGTGGTCTAACACTAAATGGATTCACTGCTAATTGATAACAACAGTCTTCTGCAGTCACAAAATGACATGCTTCTTTGGTGGGCTACTGTTTTTCTCACAGGCCCTTTTCATGAGGTACATTACTTCTTACAGTTCTCCTTGGGCAGGCAAGTGTGATCAGCCTGTCTCTGGCTCGGTCTTTGTGATATATTCCCACCTCAGTAAGAGCTGGATTACCTTAGAAGAATGATTGCTCTAACACTAGTGAGAGCTTTGTGTAAAGGTCTTATGGGCAGTAATAGAACATACTACAAAACTACTTAAAGTTAAAATGAGATCTGTTTTCCTCAGATGACAAACACAGAGAACTATAGAAAGGGGCTTTTTCTTAAAAAGTGTGTACTGAAAAACAAAAAACCCCCCCAAAACCTAAAAGGCCTGAGATTAATGAATCATCATATAAATGTAGTACTAACTCTCCTTGCATCTCAGAAATGTTTGACTTAAAAGAAAAACAATACATTAAACTTCATAATTGCTTCCCCCAAAATAAGTTGACACTATTGTAATTATTATTTTTGTACAAGAAAACAGTGGCATCAAACTTTTTGCTCAAGACTGTCCACCAAGTTTCTTTCTAACCCTTCTTTCTAATCTAACCTTCTAGGTTTATATTTTTATTTTATTATTAAAGCTATAGTCTTGTTTTCACTGTTTAATTATTAATATCTGTATATTAAGATGTACACTGTGTCCATTGCAGATCTTTAAAATATATTGAATACTGTAATAGTATGATTCTCCTTGTCAAAGAGTACCCTGCAAAATGTGCACGTGTGTATGTCACTGGCAGAGTATACCTCGTTCTTTAAGGGGTGTATCATGTGAATATCAATCCTAAGCACAAAATAAATTACTGTGGGAACTGTTGGCATGTCAACATATATCCTACTGGCCACATATTACAGTGGGTGTGATCTGAGGCTTCCTTTTGCTCCATAGAATTGTATCTGTTTTTCAAATGTTCCACTCATTCATTAATTTTCATCTGATAGGATTTCTGCAAGGATGACTCTGGAACGTTCCGGATACTAATTTCAAATGAAGGTTGTGGCTTCACTGGAGAAAAGTGCATCAAAAGAGTTATCATTCTGTACGAAAGTGGGGAAATAGAGTTGTTTGATGGAAACGTATGTACATTTCTGTTCTCTTTCTTTGAGTTTTTTTGGGGAAAAGAATTTCAGGTTGTCTATTAAGATGAGGCATGAATGTCCTCATTCTCCATGGTTCTTGAAAATTAGATCATAAAATGAAAAGATTTGCAGGATTATAATTATCCATTTTACTCCCAGATGTATAATGTCTTCTTGGTATTTCTGGTTGATGCCAATAAATTTATGTCTGATAAGAATGTTGTTCAATGCAAGCTCATATGAGGAATGCCCTTTCTAAACATGGAAGGTCTATGTCTATTGTGAGCAAGATTAGGTGTAAGGAAGAGCTAAAAGTGACTATCCCATGTTTACTAGTTTACTAGTCCCATGACTAGTAAAGCTTCAGACCTAATTTAGCCACCCGAATGACCGAGCACATTGGAAAAAAAGGAGTCATGGCTGACACAAGTTGATACTGCAGAAGGAAATATCTATCATTTCCCCTATTAAATTGTCAGATGGAAAATCCGTATGACTGCATTCTTCTTTTCCCCCCCTTTCCTACCAATGAGCACTGAAGAATTGACCAAGAATCACTTCCACCTCCCATGCCCCTCTGTGGCCCAAAAGGGCAGAATTCAGCTCTTTGCTTTAAGCACTATGACGATTAAAATGGTCTGTGTGTTCAAACAGTAGAGAGCTACAGTGGATCTTAGTGTTTCAATTGATCGGTTTTCAGAAGTGCTGTGCTCTGAACTGGCATCTGAACCAGAGATTTGCAAAAGTGTTCCCGGTGAAATGTGAAACCTCTCTACATTTGCTCTGTTTTGGGTTAACAGACAAGGCTGTACCATGTTTTGCATAGCCTGACAATTGCTGCATGCCACTGATACTTGACAGGAACATGTGAAACACAGACATTACTAACAGGGTCTGTGCGGTGCATTTTGACGGTGCATGATCCATGTAGATTTTTAATTGCTGGAGAAATGACCATAGGACATATTGATTGCCCCAACCAATTCTTTATTTTTGCTGTTAAAGAATCCCATACCTGGAAGAGGGTGAATAGTGGGATCATTCAACAGAGTCAGGCTTTGTCTGAAAGGTTCTTTAGATGACAAATATTCAGAGAAGCTGTGACTCCATTTGGACACCTAAAGGAGGGCCAGAAAGGACAGATTAGGCAACTCCAGCAACTGAGGATGTTTGCTCCCTGAGAGGGTATGTCCTTGCAAGGAGTAGGTCGGTATCACAATGCTGTCCACGCCTTGGACAGTCAAATTCTACAGTGTGCTCAGTCAAATTCTACAGACCTACAGGCTGAATTTTTAGCTGTCTTTCTAGAGAGTTGAAGGCTCAGTGTAATAATATGTAGAGCAGTTTTTCTTAGAAATGACAGCAACCAAAGGAGAAATTAAGGAAAAACAGCTGATATGAAGACTCTTAGGCAAATTCTACACTCTTTTTCCATAAGAATCCTTAGAAGCAAGCAAGGAGAATCAAGTCTGGTTTTTTCCATTAAGATGTTTCTAAGCAGCATTGTTTTAAGATTATATTGCTTTGAGAACAGGTTCTAGTCTTAAGTAAACAGGGGCTTAACTGAAGTATCTGCATATTATGGTTCTGACTCACATTAAAAAATTATCATGAATTCATTTTTGCTTCTTGAAAACAAATGAATCTGCCAGTTTTCAAGGTTTGAAGTTTATGACTTCATGGTTGGGAAAAAGGCCTCCATAAACATAGAAATTCTGTAACTTAGGTCAACCTCCCAGCTCAGCTTTGTCCTTTTCTGTTTTTTGCCTGAGTTTGGAAAGACAGAGGCTACTATATTTAGAAGTTAAGTAACCAAGCGTGACTGGACTGCATAGTAATACATCGAGTATAGGAGAAGGTAAAAAAGCTTCTAGTTCCTAGAATATCTTTTAATATGTTCTTTCCTGAAGACATTGAAGGCTCTCTTTAGAACATCCTTAGAGGATGTGAACTGTCACAATAACCCAGAGATGAAGAGAATTGAATTACAGTGATGAGCTTTTACTGAGCTAAGCAAGAAAGAATAGTGAGATAAAGAAATATTTTGCCCTCAAACTAGGGAGCGGGTGACTTGTTTGTGGGCTTCTCTTTCTCCCTTGCTTTAATCACTATTTGTACTGATTGAAAGTTTTCATCTGCCTCTTTCACAATTAAACAGTTTTCAGTTAATGCATTAATAGTGCTTAAACTAACAGCCATGCCAGAACTTTCTCTCCAAATGTGGTTAATAATCCTATTAGAGTTCCTATTCAAAGGGGATTATGGTGTGAAAGAAAGCATTTAAAATTAATCTCTTAAGTTCTTAGTAGCTGGAGGCGGTGAATTTGCAGCCAGATGGAAAAAGAATGAGGCACACAGACAGGGGAAGTGAAAGTGATAGAAAAATGAAGACACACCGAAAGAAATCTCTCAGGAATTTTGCTGTTATTGTAGCTGGTTGTGAAGAAAGTCCTTCCTGACTTCAGAACCAGGCTGTGGTCCTTCAGAGACCACAGATGCATGTGATTCTCCTTGCTCACATTACACTTAAACCTAGCTAGCTCTTTTGTCACTACCTGCCACAGGAGCGCAGAATTGTTAGTTTCCTAAAAAGTTGAAATAAAAATAGATTGTAATTGTTCAGTGAACCGTCGACTGAATATTAAACTGATCATTAATTGAGTATACCCTGACTTCTTTATCAGCGATCCTTCTCTTTAGCAGTAATTGCTTTGTGTGTCAGCGTTTGTGGTGAGTATATCTTATACCTCAGGAGTGCAAGGGACATTGCCACATTCAGAATTCTAGAAATGTGATGAGATTGAAATAGTGTACTTATATCCCAATTTGCTGTTCAGAGGTGGTGTTTCTAAGGCAATAATTTATCCGCAGCAACTTTTCAGTGTGAGACAAACCTGTAATCTGTCCCTTATCCATACCTCCCTTACAGTTTTGCAAGTGCACAGGAGCTTCTATATAGTCTATGCGAACTGTCTATCCTCCAGAGAACAGCATGTTTAACTATGAGCACATGTTCCACTAGCAAAGTGACCTACGTGAAATGGTAATTAGAGGCATGGTTGATGGAACAATATGCTTTTCTTGTTCAGGTAAAAATCAAGGTACCTCCTAAAGATGACAGTGATTTAGAAGTCATGAGGTCTGGCCGTTATTACATCATTTTACTGGGCAAAAGCATCAGCGTGACTTGGGATCTGGCCATGGGAGTCTCAGTTATCTTGAAAGGCAATTTCAAAGTAAGTATTTTTTGCTCACTTACCTTGTCTCTGGGGAATAGCACTATTTTGTGCAGACATGCTGATAGGTTTCCATGGAGTGTTAGACACTTGCTTGAAAACAAAGAGATTTTTTTTATATATATAACACTGCAAGGATTGCTTGCTTTCCCAGTAGTTCAACTGTAAGGAATAAATTCTGGGTAATTGGAGATGAGCTATGACAGGAAGGATGAATGCTATGGTGCCTCAGAATAACTATGCCTTGAGAGATTTTTTCTGTATTCCAGAAGAGCAGTATAGGAACCCAGATTCTCTAGTGATGGACAGTCACCTTCAGAAATGAAATGGGATTGTAGGGATATACTCCAAATAGACCCAGCAGGCACCACTGATCAGAGCTGTCTTGCTTCCTGCAGTCCTTGGAGACCGTATGGCTTACTTTCAGCTAAGCAGAATGGGAATGGGAGCTAAATGTTCTCTGCGAGAGACTATGTCTATTTCAGTTTTTAAGCCTCGTGCCATTAAAGCACTAGGCTAAAAAGACTTCTCACCAAAACCCTGAGCCGGTCTACAGCTGTAAGATTTATGTATTTTGTTTTTCTTTCCCTGCAAGGATCAAGTGTGTGGTCTGTGTGGAAATTTTGATGGAATCCAAAACAATGATTTGACCAGCAGCAGCGAACATCTTGAAGTAGATCCAGTTGACTTTGGGAATTCTTGGAAAGTTAATCCCTACTGTGCTGATGTTGAAAAGGTGATTGCGAATGAACTGTGAAAACTAATTAATATGGGTTACAGTATCACAAAAGAGTGATCAAAGAGGTTTGGAAGGCTAAAAATAAATATAAATTAACACCTTCTCCTATATTTTTGCCAAATAATATTATTTCTTGAAATCTGATGAAAGCCCAATTAACTTATTTCAAGCCTCTGTGCTGCTTGGCTTCAGATAGCCAATCTGTATGGTAGAGGCTCTTCATAGAGTTTGCCAGCCCAGATGCTTGAAATCCAGGTATAACTGGAAATCTCATTTTAGACCCTAATCTAAAAAAAAACAGCTGTAATTTTCAGACAGGGAGAGTTCAGATAAAAACTTTGTATTTCCCTATCCAAACTTCTATATCTCAAATCTTATTCTGTCCATTTATAAACAACTCAATGCACAGGTTAATTTCTTTGTATGTGCTTCTCAATCTTTTTAAAAGAGCATTCAATTACTATTTTCAGATTGGGGAGGCTTGAAAAGAAAAAAATAAGATGCAGAAGGGGCTGTGAGTCCTTATTACCATCTCTCACTGCTTCTGAATTTTGAGGTGGTTACCTCTTACCTGAAAGTGGTCTTGGTGCTGGAAATTAGGTGATTTCACAGGGTCCTAGTTCTGCTACACCTGAAGATATACTTTCTATTTTCCAAAGACAGAGTTTTGAAAGAATGAAATTGGATAATATATGTTTTGAGCTGACAAATAATTATGATCAAAAATGTTTCCAATCCAAAAAGTGAGAGGAAACAACTTGAAGACAATTTGTTTTGATGTTTGTAAAATGAAGCATTTCATTCAGATGATGCTTTTAAGGGTAAAACTTTCTCTTGAGAATTTGTCTAAATTTTCAGAGAGGGGGAAAAGAAGACTTTTTTTTAGACCTTTCCTTAAAAGATTTAAATTATCAGAAAATAAAATGGAACATTTAATCTTTTATCACATTAAATCTTTTGGGTTAGTTTGCTAATTATGTGAAAGTTTGACATAGCCCAAATATGATCTTGTTGAATGTTACATTTTTGATATGATTTGATTGGAGCACAGAAGAAGTAGCAATAATGAGAAGTGAGACCACAGGGTAAGACTGAGAAGGAGCAGCTTCTTGTTTCAGTGTAATAGACACAGGCCAGAACCTGCAGACTGTCTCCATGATAAATGCCATGTCAATACTAGTGCTCCTTGTTCTTAGATAAATTAAATGTGAGACGAGGAGAAACTACAGAGCTATTCTTGTTCAGCAGTATCCTTGGTCATTGTCTGCTGAAGATTGACCATATTTGTGAGTCTCGTGGGCCCTCTGTAGAGGTGTGAACGACGATTTTCAGGATGGGTGTTTGCTACAGTGGGACTTCCTGTCATCAAAATATCTATGTCAAACCACAGCATACAAGTAAGAGCTAATGTGGGAGGTGACTTGCTCTATTCTGCATTCTGCCATGGCAGTATCTGTGCCTGTCATACAACAGGCTGAAGAGTTGAGTAAAGACACAAAGAAACAATTTCCTTTGTCATGAAAAATGTCTAGTGTTAGTGAGTCTCTTCCTTCAGTTTGAAGAATGCTGAGGTTCTGAAGGCAAGGCTAATGCAATGTGTGCTTGTCTCTTACAATATTAAGCCCAACCAGGAACAGACCTTGATGTCTGCACTGTGTGATGGAAACGTAGTGAAGCAGCTGATGGTAGAAACATCTTGCAGCATTTTGTCTGGGAATCTCTTTGAAGAATGCAAAAAGCTCGTGAGTATTGTGTCACATGCTTCACATTTTTCGGTTCTGATGTTCTGCCACTGGTTTTCTGTGCTGACACTGATTACAGCTGAAGGGAAAAGGATGGTTGTGCTAACAACACACAGGACTTGGAGGAGGCTGGCTAATTGGCATTTTCATCTCTGACCCTGTCCTATAGCTGATGCTTCATGGGCAAATGCAAGATACTACCTAGTAGTAAGCTATGGAATGAATTTTGCTTGAGGGAAATTTTGCTTGGAAGCCCAGAGACTGGTACATGAAGTCACCCGTAAGGGTTGAGATTTGAAAGAAGGGGGAGCTGAGTTAATGTAATGCCACTAAGACTGCATTCTACCCAAGCCGCTGCACGAGAGTGTATGGGGACAGGGCCTCAAAACATATAAAGTTACTCGATATGGGGAATTTTAAGGAAGAAAACTGCAAGAAAAAAGAAAAAAACTGCAAGAAAAACAAGAAACTGCAGCGTCTATAGCAACTTCAACAACATGGCTCAATTTGAGTCCTTGCTGACATCAGTAGAAAGATCTGCACTGATTTATGTGGCACGTCAACTCTTGCCATATTGAGCAGCTAAATCATCTAATGGTTAAATATGTCTGCAAGAAAGAGATGAAGCGGATCATTGGGTGTACTGTACCCTGTGTTTCTCTTTTTTAGGTGAATCCTGAGCCCTACATAGATATTTGCTTGTACGACACTTGTGCTTGTGAATCTATTGGGGACTGCGCTTGCTTCTGTGATGCTATAGCAGCCTATGCACATGTCTGTGCACAAAAAGGCGTTGTGATTCACTGGAGATCACCAACTCTGTGCCGTAAGTATTGGGGAAATGAGGAAGAATTGGGTGAAAAAGTTAAAGCTTTTAAGCAATAAGCTGTTGGCTCAGATAGACTGTTCTTATCCAGCAGCTCTGCTCTCGCTCGTGTTCAGAAAATTTCACTGTAGTGGGACTGGACTAGCAGCTCACAGTGACATTTCCACTTCATTTTCTATTTATGTTCAGAGCCATACCTGGAAAAAACATTCCCTCAGTTAGGAGATATAATACTCTATGATACAAACAAATCTAAAGAAAGAAATGGTTTCTGTAATAGTTATATATTAATTAAAGCTTAAAGTTTGTTTTTTGCATTTTTTTTAATCAAAACCAAATATCTCTGTCTAGAGCAAGTATTTCCTTATGTGAAAAAAGTAAGTGTGAAGAAGTGGCCTGCCTTGGATGTGGTAAACAAACAAACAAAAAAAAAGTAAAAAAAATCTTTGTATTTAAAGATGGAAATCTTTTATTTTCTGTGTATGTGCTCCACTTTATAACAAGTTTGGTGTCATCATTCTGAGGGTCATGGGGAATACACTATGGTTTGATTTTTTCACCTTTGATTCTTTCACTGCATAGCACAAAGCTGCGAGGACCTGAATAAACAAGAATTAGATTTTCAGTGTGAATGGCGATATAATAGTTGTGGACCTGCTTGTCCTATAACGTGCCAGCACCCACAGCCTTTGGAGTGCCCTCTGCGGTGTGTGGAAGGGTGCCATGTACACTGCCCTGCAGGTGAGTCCATCATTTTGCTTTAAGCAGTTATTTACTTTTTTCTGCTATGCTCCTGATACTTGTAGGTATTGCTATAGAATCTTTTTTACCTCCCCTAAGTGTTCCTATCATATGAAAAGAGGTCTTATATTCCAGAAATATTTGCAGATTATTTCCAAGAATCAGGTAAGGCTGGATATTGCAAAAGCCAGATGTAGCAGTTAATTACATAACAGGCTTACTGAAGTGTTTTCACCACGATTTCTTACTGCGTGGGAGGAACGTGATTAGGCATCCTGTTCTGAGTTTGTGAAAAGGGCCTGGTGTGTGAAGGGCATGACGGGGTGCCTAGAAAAGGAGAATGAAACACTGCCAGCAAGAACAAGAGAAGATGGGAATGGGGTAATAAGAATGGAAGATAAATGGATTAGAGTCTGTGTAGTAAGAGAGGTTGATGACTATGTGGTTAGAGGAAGATATGAGTTTGTGATGGATGATTGTCCTTAAACTGCTCTCCTTCAGAGCAGCTACTGCAGTGGGGGAAATCCATTACCTTGACCTGCTTTCTACCTCCAGGGCTCTGATGGTCCTGAGTGTGCCCAGTAGCATCCTCCTGTGAGCCTGATCTTTCAGCTTACCCGTTCCCAACAACTATGTCATAGAAAGTAGAAAGAAAAACATGGGAAATACAGGGAGGGGAGAGGAAAGACAACCA
>NW_010427445.1:0-3012 GCF_000710305.1 Buceros rhinoceros silvestris | reverse complement strand
GGAAAGAGCAAGATCCAAAATGAGAACGAAAACTCAGGTGAATAAATAACTCCTAAAAGCAGATGGAGAAGACATGAAGGCAAAGAAGGCATTTTAAATTCCAAAATACCTATTCTAGGCCCTGGTATTTCTGACCAGACTGAGGCAGGGGATACTGGGAGAAATAAATAATGTACATGTAAAAAAAGGAAAACACCATTTTCTCCTATTACCTTCAACGCTTTGTTTTAAGTATATATTTACCTTCTGTATGGTACTGGCTGTTACATGTTATACACTGGGTTAAGTCTTCCAATATCCACATAAAAGTGGTTATGAATGAAGAAAATACTTCTCTGTGACAAACTGGCATGGCTGTAACACAACCATGGTGTTCAGAATGTTTGAACCCAACTCAGAAGCCTTGTTATGTTTTTGTAGCAGGGTAAATGCAACGATTAGTTTTACAATTCGTGATAATTGGCATCTTTATAATACTGTGCTATTTTGAAACAGGGAAAATACTTGATGAACTGTCTTTGGATTGTGTCAGTCCCGAAGACTGTCCCATGTGTGCAATTGGAGATGGCAAGATCCAGCATGGAAGGAGAATAGTTTTGAACAGAGAGGACCCACAGCGCTGTCAATCTTGGTATGATGGATTTATGCTGTGAGATAGTATGCTTGTTGAATAGGATGGAGGGGGAGAGATGAAGCACAGCTGCATGAATGAGTTTTTGGACATAACTTTAAATATACCACTGAAGATGAAGCTTAGAAACCATCTTTTACGTCAATACCTCTTCGCTTAATCTGAAGCTGAATCTTTTCTGTGACAGAAAAGATTACAGGATGTGAGCTGAAATTAAGCAAGAGAAATTCATACATTCCTTTCAAAAAAGGCCTCTTCCCATGTGTAGATGGCCTTCAGATGTTTGACTTCTTTTTGTGTAGGGTGTGATTCCACATCGATAAAACTGTCAGACTGTTTCCTTCAGCCAGTACTAGCAAAGATCCTACATATAGCGCAAGATCTGAATGTGCATTCAGTCTAGAAAGTGGTAAGATTATTAGCAGTTGGAATTGTGTGCTGTTATTGGAAAACCAATTTCCTCAAGATTTTAAGATGGTATCCCATGATATCCTGATCCTGCATGCATGCATTTCCAAATATGATGAAATTAATGGCAGGGCACACAATGATGTGTACCATGCAGGAACTGCAAAGCGGCAGGCTGATTTTCATTCTGTGTACTGCCCAGAGGCATATTACGCCATGCCTTGCAGTAGCTGGAAGTTTGGCATTTTCCAGATGTCTAGACCCTTGATGGACACTTTCACTAGTCACTTACAACTCTGTGAATACAAGAGAGCTTTCCATCCTCTAATTTGATCATATTTAATAGAAATCAATTTGTAAAATTGCAGCAGCTGTTAGCCCAGATGAACACCTTAGGTCCAAATACACTGAACCTCACAGAAGCTCTGAATGTGTATGAACTTTGCATTTCTGGCCTCTTGCTGGCACTAACACACATCTGTGCTATAAACTCAGGCATGAGACTGTTAAGCTAATCAATTAATTTTGGTTTTTTTAACAGTATATATGAATAACCTTGAATGCCAACAAAAGGTCAAAAAAGAGTCTTCATAAATGAGTCTCTGTTCCCTAATTTTTTGTAATCCTTAATAGTCATTTATCTTAAACGTTGATGCACTGGCTGCTGCTCACAAAAGATTTCAGAATATTGGGAAAACTTACCTCACTGGGGAAACATCCTTTTGCATAGCTGTCACCTAATTTAGATGCCTACGCCATCTGTACAAACAATAGAAAATATTGCACAAAAATGATTTTTGTAGAAAGTATCCAAAGGAAATTGGAAACTAGACGAGACTAATTCATACTAGGATTAAAATAATAAATCTTTTGTTGCTATACATTAATGCCAGAAGTAGCTGTGCATTCTTCTATTAGGAAGACACTAAAAGCAGCTTGAAAAGAACATCATAGCATTTAAACTAAGGTGCCACATGTAAAGTGAAGTCTTTTCTTGGAAGATGGCACCTTCTTCCGGTATTGACTCGTTAAGTTTGTACATCCAGGGTTTTCTCTGGCAGTGAAACCACACATTCTTGGTTCTCACTCTTTCATGAACTTTTCCTATTCTGTTTCTTGGGCTGTCCAGGAAGACAAGGAAAAAATATTGACTGAGTCTGTACCACCCTGTGCATGAATACAGTCCTGTTCTTTGCCCTTATAAGTGAAATAAAAAGAATCAGGCAACCAGCAATTAGAAAAGCAGAAGAGTTAGAGCCTTGCTAAAGATAGAAAGAGATGAATTATATACAAGTTCCTAAAGGGTGATGGGTGAAACAGGTGAAAAATCTTACAGCAGTACAGAAAGATGAATAGTGGAAAAGGTAGAGATGGGGGAAAATGAGAAATGGGAGCTGAGATGGAAAGGGGGAGAGAAAAATGTTGTTATGGAGGTGAGTAGAAATGGTGGGGGAAGACATAAGACTAAAAAGAAATAACAGCTATAGATGAAATACATCATTTAACAAGAAGAATGGCACTGAAAAAGAGAACGTGGTAAATAAGGGGAAAACAAGAGGACAAACATGTTCCAAAGCCGTATTCAAAACAAAATGAAGTCAGGAAAAAGAAGAGGAATTTGGTACACTTTGTATGTAGAAGAAAGGCTGTTTGTTATTTTCACTAAGGTTAAACCCAGGTAAACCTAGCTTCCTCACAGAGTCTGCTAAATCATATCAGAGCTAAAAGCATCCTCCTACTCTAGGATTTTCCTTTGTGTTATCTGCCTCCAGTTTGCCTCATGTACTGCCTCATGTATTCCTCAGTGGGTTTCTAGACATGTTCCAGACACAGATTTCATGGATTCTCTCAAAGGAAGCAGAGCTTCCTCTGACAAACACATCATAGTTTGTCATAAGTTCCCTGGATCTAAGCAAACATCCATGAACATATAGAATTTATCTGTGCAATACTTTGTGGGGGAAATGGGGGGG
>NW_010427444.1:8602-14181 GCF_000710305.1 Buceros rhinoceros silvestris | reverse complement strand
ATCCTAGGAGAAGGACAACTCTAACCTCAAAGCCAGGAGAAGGAGCTCGTTAGAAAATTGTTGTGCCTTCAAGTATGCCATACAAAACAGGATCTTGTCACTATTACATGACACAATTCAGCTGACAACCAAGATAAGTCGAAATCTTCTGAAGCAATGTAATATTAATTTTGAACCTGATTACATTAGGGTTTTCCACATTATTTCTTTGAGTTGCTGTCATTATGTTCATTGCGTCTACTTTGTCTGACAAAGAACCAGCTATATCAAAGAATTTTTTGCACTCGAATAATTTTATGGTTTGGATTTTTTTTAATTGCCTTTTCCTTATATTTCTTTATGTTTAGTGAAGTTGGAATATTTTAAGGTGTCCATTCAAGTCAGGAAAATAAAATCATAAAAAGTTAAGCAAACAAACAACTCTTGAGCTACTCATGGTATCATCTTAGCAAAGAAGCTTCCATACAGTTAGCAAACACTATAGGTTATTTTGAAACTATCAACATTCATGTCACTTTTTAGACCTGGTCGGCGACTAAAGCCAAGCAGTCATTCCATTTCCTCCAGGAGGAGAAAATACAACTACTTAAGGGTCACAGCAGAGGATAAGGTAGGGCTAAATGCACTATTTACAGCCACAGGCAAAAGACAGACTCGACTAGAGGAAATAAAATCAATTTAATTCAAAACAACAAAACAACAACCCAATCACCAAGTAATTAGAGTAGAACTGAAAAAAGAACAACAAGATCTTAAATAAACCTTCCCCCCCACCCCTTCTTTTTTCCTGGGCCTAGCTTTACTACCCCCACAACACTCGGTGCTGAAGGTGGGGAAAACACAAGATTGGAGTGTGCAGTCATTTTTAACCTTCTGCATGATGTTCCACCTGCTTGCTCTATGGAACATGCTTCTTACAGGTTCCCTCTGGCCATGTGGGTACCCCCCACCCCACCGCCTCCAGGAGAGAGTCCAGTATCAGTGCCTCCAGTTCACATGTTGGGGTCTGCTCCTGGGCTCAGCTCTCACAGCACCTATCCATCCTGGTGCCAAACCCTCTCAAAGTCATGGCATTTTTCAGGAGTCTCATCCTCTGCTCTGCTGGGCTTTCTCTCATGCCAGTGCTTGACGAGTCAGGTAACTTGAAACAGACCTAAGGAAAAATTGCTGTACTGGCATGTATTTAGGAAACTTCTCCTGGCTGCCTTGGTGACAGCACAGCCATTCTCCATCTTCCGTCCTACCCCATCCAAAATAAAAGCATACACAGGAAGTGAAAGGCATTTGCCCTTCTTAAATAGGCCTATTCTCAGAGGTGCTGAGTGGCATAGCTCTGGCCAGAGATGGGGGTGAAATTGGATCCAGCATGTCTCTTTTCACAGAGCTTCTTACAAGAGCCATGCTAGTGGTCCCATCTCCTGCAACCAAAACCATGGCAAACAAAGGCTGCAGCCTCCTTCCCCTGCTGCCGAAACTGCACCAAATCCTGAACCACAACAATTCTTCAGACACTACATTAATTTAAGCAACTTATGTTTCAAGTTCTTATCAAATAAAATACAGACTGGGAAAAGATATTCAATGAAAAAGTATTGTTTTCTTTTCTCCTTGATGTGGTCTTTTTTCCTTATTTTTGGTTTGCTCTAATATAGTCGTGTTTGTAAGACATAACTAAATGATCTGATTAATAGGTGCTGTCAGACTCATGCTTCACTGGGCAAGACTGCAACAGTACTGTGTCTGGTAGAATGAAAATGCATACTTGAAAGAGGAAACACAGATAACACATGAAAAACAGTGAAAGACCCCCAAGGTTTAAGCATTTCACTGCATGTTTCACTCAAATTGCAGAATACTTGTGATCTCAAATGTGGTTTAAGAGTCAAAGGACATTTTATTAAGAATGCAGTAAAACTGATCACAGAGATGTAACATTGCCCACCAACTCCACCTGAATGGACTCCCCAGGAAGGAACTATTTAGGAATAGGAGAGACACCTTTGTCCACTGTGTAACGAGATCAAACTATTTTTTGTTCTTATGACTATAAAGGGTACACTGCAAAGTTTAGTAACAACCAAGTTTTTCAGGATATCTCATAAGTTAACATACAGTATATATTAATATCTAATTGCAAATAATAATTAAATAGCTTACATCGGTAGTATTTCTCAAAAATATATTTGAAACTATTCTTGAAAGAAAACTCTTACAATGAAAACTGACTGAATTTGGGCAGTTTTAAATTCAAATAGAGGACTTTCAGGCAATGCGTGAAATTGCAAGAATTGCAACACACTCATATTTTCTTAAAGTGCAAAGAAGTGCCTGTATATGGACTCATACTTTAAGTGATGCAAGAACATTTGATTCAGTATGGTAGAAACTTAGAGTGGGACTTACCTGATCATATGTAAATGTGTTGTTGCTTTAAAATTAGTAGAGAGAGAAAATGCCAGCTCATAAGTCTTGCCGCAATTTTTCTTCCTAGGAGAATCGTTTATTTCCACTGACTGTGGAAGAAATCTCCTTTGCACACCTACACAGCAGAACTACATCTACTACGGAACAAACGTATGTGTTCTAGTATGCATGTATATTAAATAGACGGTAATCTGTATACACATACAAAAATACATTATTACATGTATGTATACACATATATAAATATATAACTTCACAAATGTAATTTTATGTAATGTGAAATGTATATAACATGACACCTAACTCTTGAAAAGCAACCTTGATTCCAAATCAATGCTCTTGAAATCAGAGAAATTACCTGAAACCACAGAATTCGTAGCAAATGTACCTTGTTCAGTTCACAAACTATCCTCTCACAAAGAAAATTCTTTTGTGAAGTTCCATTTCTGGCAATCTCAGAAACCAACGTCTGAACAATTTATTTGTCCCCCGAGATTGTCCTGGCAAACAACTTAGAAGCAGAGAGGCAGAAAGAGTATGAAAAGATGTATTTTGTCAGTTCCAACTCTCCCCTGAACTTAATTGCTTGTCAATCGGCAGAAACCTTTTCCCTTCATTTTTTTTTTCCTCTGGATAACAGCCTTTCAAAACTATAAAGCTGGAGTGACAACACAGTCCTGAATGGGAGAATATTCAATAAAAAAAAGTAGTCCTTATACACAGGAGAAAGCATAAATTTCCCTGAGGCTGAATCTTAGATTTAGAAGCATTTTATTTTTATTATAAAAAATCAATGCAGTGCGCTCTGATAAAATCAGGTATGTTCACACTTCTACATTTTGATGTACCCTTTAAACTACAGAACACTATTCGTTTGTTTAGCCTCTTCGGGATATGACATAAATCACGCTGAAATTAAATTTTGAATTTATGACAGTGTATTTGTTCCTCCAGTAGAAACAAATTCAAATGACCCATACACAAAGTATGAGAAAATATGCTCAAATGCAGAAATCAACGTACTGTTACAGCTTCCATTGGATAGAGTGTGGGGATTTAGAGTCTATACTGTTAACTAAGCAAGCGTAACTGGAAAAAAAAATACAACCCAACCAAACAAAAAACCCAAAAACTACAAAAACCAAATAATATTTAGCAAATACTGCATATTATTCTGTTATCCTTTCAAATCATTCTAAGTAGGCGCAACAGAAAAACTAAGCTCAATTATCCACCTACATCAGAACAAACAAGTTCCAAATACTCTTCACTCTGAATATTTGCCCTTTTTCCCTTTCTTGAGGAACAGAAAGAGTGCATCACTGTCTACTGTCTTCAACAGTCCTATGTAAAAGTTTTCATTTTTCATGTGTAATTTTGACAACACTTTATTCTGTGTTTACTGTATACTTCCGTGGGATCTTCCATTAGTTCTCTCACACCTTGCTGTTACATTATTTCAAAACACATCTCTGCTTCACCTTTCCTTCCACTAGAACCTGTCTGAAGAAGTTCAGGTATAAAATTACAACAGCATACAACAAGCTATGTATATACACAAACACCCATACCTATATACATATAAACATAGATTTTTAATGAAAATCTACTTTTCCAAATACAGTAACACATGCCATTCTCTGAAATATTATTCTGAAAAAATACAGAAAATAAAGCTTAAGCAATTTTCCATTATAAGATTAAATTCTGAAGTCTTATTTTGTTTCCTGAGACTTTACAACTTGCTTAACTCTGAAATAAATTGTTCTAAGTACACACTAGAAGACAATACAGATAAAACTATATCAGACTGTTGTCAGTCAAATGTCTATTTAAATAGTTTTAAAAAGTGGTGTTTATAATTTACTGTATTTAAAATTATATATATTAGTTGCATTCAACAAACCAGACATCTTCAACACTACAGGGATTAAAGTTTAGCAACCTTGAAGTTCAAGGGTTAGTGATTTAAAAACTTCTTGAAATTCTCATTAAGCAGGTCATTTCACTTCTGGAAATCCCCTGATTTTACTGAACCAACATTATTATTAGTTATTATTGCTATTACGGTTTGCTAAAGCATGTAAGATTGAGGAAAGGTGTGACTGTGCTTATTTTAAAAACAGCTACAAATTATTGGAAGATTTTTTATGTTTATAAAAAAGATATACAAAAAACTTGTGAACTTACAACATTGGGAATACTGGTAAAATCATTAGGAGATGTTTAAAAAATTAGGATTTTGTTTGCTATTCATGTGGTTAATAAATTTCATCTATGCTAAACTGAGAGCAGTTGCAGCAGCTATGCAAAGCAAATAGAGACAATGGGCTGGAATTAGAAGTGAGGTACTGCTGTTCTAATGCCCAGTTTTACTACTTGTAGCACTGTACCCCAGTAAATGCTGAGCTGTTGTTGCTTGCAATAGGCTTTGCTAAGCTGACTAATCAGACCCCAAAACTTTCCTGGCATTGTCTGGACTGCTTTGGCCTTCTCAGAGATGTGCTTTAACTCCCAACAGCAACTACCTTATGGCCAGCTAAATATTACCCAATTTGGTTTTTTACCTCTTATGTGTGGTGTAATGGTTACCATTGTGTGCATTTACTAACAGATAGTTACAGCACAGCTCATAACATTTGGGAAAAAAACCCCAGAATATAATGCAATATTGAAGAATGACAGCTTGGGATGACAACAAAGGCCTTGGAAATGCTGGCACAGGGTAATACTGATAATATTATACACAGCTTACCAGTAGTCATCTGGTCACCGTCTATCTAGAAACATTTCATCCTGAACAAGCTTCATCTTGAAACATTTTCATTAGAAGATAGAATAATGTCACTGAATTTGACAAACCAAGTTTAGAAGAAGTAAGGCTGGTCTTGTTGGTGAAATCCACAGCAAATAATGATGTGAGTTTTGACAACAATTTCTATTGTATCAGGCTTCGGTGCTGCTTGCATATAATTTCATTCTAATTAGGGATGTCAGCAGGGGATAACACATTCCTTGCAATACCTCATAGTTTTGCAGTATTTCTGGGTTTTGACATAAAAGGAAAATTGACTGTACTGGGCTGACCTTGCATGTCTGCCAGACCCCCCCCAGCCACTCTCCCCCTCCCCTTCCTCCGCAGAACAGGAGGAGAA
>NW_010427444.1:0-8571 GCF_000710305.1 Buceros rhinoceros silvestris | reverse complement strand
CTGCCGGGGCCGACCTTGTCCTCCCCCCCCCCCCCCCCCCAGCCACTCTCCCCCTCACCTTCCTCCGCAGAACAGGAGGAGAAAATAATACGAGAGCCTGCTATTGCATGGGATCTTCATGGGCTTCAGCTTTCTTCAGGGCATTTGCACCTCATCCACTGTGGGCTTCCATGGGCTGCACGGGCACAACCTGCTTCACCATCGTCTTCAACATGGACTGCAGGGAAATCTCTGCTACAGCACCTGGAGCACTTCCTCCCGCTCCTTTTTCCCTTGGTACTCACAGGGCTGTTTCTCAAATTTATTTTTTGACTCGATCCTTACTGCTTGTGCAGTATTTTTTCCTTTCTTAGACCTGATTTCCTTGAGGTGTCACCAGTGTGGCTGAGGAGCTCAGCTGTGCCCTACAGTGGGTCCACTGAAGCTGACTGTAACTGGCTGTGTCCAGCATGGGGCAGCCCCCACCTCTCCTCACAGAGGTCCTTGCAGTGCCCCTGCCAGTGCCTGGGCACCTGCACCTGAAACATTGACACAGGGTACTGAGATAAGTTTTGCTTGGTGATTGTACTTTTTCATGAATTAAAGAGCAACGATCTTTTTAATTGCATATATCAACAATAACTAATTACATTATAAACTGCTGGTCTCATGCTAAGTTCTTCACTCAGTTACTAAATTGATACTGACTCATTTAATCATACTTGGATATTACTATTTGTCTGATCGTCTCTGAAAAAGACAGATTCTGAGAAGACGAATCTGAAGAGCAAGATGCCATGTACGAATTGAGCCTCCGGACGTTTTTGTGTGCGATTACTTCTTTTATTTGCAATAATTTCATTTTAAGGGCTAAGAAACCAGGGTATATAAATCAAATGATACTCAAAACAATGTTCATATCAAACCCCATAAAAATGTATGCCTACAGAATAAGTGCAATGAAGTAAATATAAATCTCTAATAGTTGAGTAAGTCCAGCTTCCAGCTGATCTAAGAGTTTAAGCAAAAACATCATAACCCTGAGAACAAATCCTTATGTAATCTTTGTCTATTGATGTTTGCTATGTTTTTTGCTGATTATATAATAACAATAATTTTAAAAATATTATTCTTCAGGCTTGCTTTTTTAATGCTTATTTTGGATGGTATTGTTATGAACAACATAAAACACACCAGTAATGTCAGTCTCCCATCTGAAATTAAATTTTAAAGTAAAGGATCCTAATGCCATACAGTCTGCTTTATTTCACAGGTCATATATGTTTCATTTGGTTTAATACCTCTTTAGAATTTCATTTTAAGAAAAGGGAATATTTTAAGCCTTAATCCTGACAGTAAAATACCCATACGCTCTGAAAAAGAGCTTTCGACATGGTGAGTTCAGTGTAAAGAAAACATAACTATGACTAATCAGTGTTTCAGAAAGTAGCAGCCAAGAATTTACCCTGGAGAACCAAACTGTGGAATCACTGTAAGAGTCCACATGAAAGAACACAGGCAAAATATACTGTCGAAAGACTAAATACCGACATGAAAGTCTCTACAGAGAACAAGTTATTTTGTGAAACAACAAAGAGAAAAACCTCTGAATACCATGAAATTAAGACATCCTGACAAATTTTAATATAAACCAAAAATCTAATTTGACTCACCATGGTAAAAGGTGTCCTTTTTGGATCCTAAAAATGAATGTGGTGCATATAACAAAAATATCCTCTGCATTTTCTCTCACGTGCAAATGCAGTCGTCATACTAATGTCTCAAAAGCTAGAACTATATGTAGCATGGTGGAAAATATTAGATATTTTTATGCCTACACTAACATCTACTTTTTCCTATTTACATTATTGCCTTTTTTTTGTGAATGATTTCAATTATGTTTGAAAAAGAATTCTGAATGAACACTGTTTCTGCGTTCAGCCACATTCATACAGCATTGATGTGTATGTATATCTCATATATTTGTTTGACATTGGAGAAAACAACGGGTAAGATTATTTTGTGTCAATTTATTCACATCTGGGAAAAATCAAATTAATATTTTCAATTTCTGTTTCAACTTCTGAAGTTTTTTTGAAGCTGCAAGTGAAATGATGTTTCTGATAAGCTGATGCCCCAAAATTGGCGGGTTGTTAAGTGTTTACGGAAGGATGAAAGAAAGCATATGACCAAAGTTCTTTTGTCTTTCCTATGACTGTTAACCACAGCCCTTCAAATAGCCTGATTCACTTGCCCATTCACTGGAAGCTAGTGATCTAGCGATCTAGAGATGCAGTGAAGAACCTTTGATAAAAATTTAAAAAGATGTTGACACTTCATCAAATATTACTGAAGCAACTAAGAAAAAAGTGGTGGTTTAGTGGGTTTTATTTCCCCTTTGCTTTAGTTTGAGAGAGTACTCTAACGAAGCATAGGCTTTATTTGTTACAATCAGTAGCTGCTTCAGTTTTTTCTCCTTTTAATTGCATCCTGCTTCCTTTGTTCTATCATAATGCTCAATGTTGAGTGGTCTGCAGTATCAGAGACAAGATTTATTATTTAAGGTGGGTTTTTACACAGTTTGGAATATTTTTTAAAGGAATAATTGAAAAAGAGTACATTTGGATGTTATATTTAATTGTGCTTGAGTTTTCCTTATAATCCATTGTTTTTCCTTGGGGATACAGAGGATGTTACTAATTTCACCCTGTGATTTCTTAAAAAAAAAAAAAAAAAAAATTTCGAAGCATTGTTTTTTCATCATTTTGTGGCTATTACTTAAATTTTCATGGACTGCTTTAGAGGACATAAAATAACGAATCCAGTCATAATAATTATTAAATACTGATTCTGAAATATAACAATAACAGGTGATATTTTGATACGAAGAATATTTCATAAATTTACTTTAGGGTTTTCTTCCTCTTTCCAAAAACAATGTATTGTTTTGAAATTATTGCAACTTTTCTCTATAAATCAGAGTGAATGAATTGTGTTGTGAGATGTGTTATTAAAAAGAAAAGTAGAGTGATCCTTCAGATGTAATTCATCTTCTCTAATACCAGTCATCCCACATAATTTTGTTAAATTAGACTGGTTTTTATGGGAATATTATTTTCTTAATCTAAAAGAATATATCAGTTAACTCAAAATACCTTAATAGTCTGTCACATGATTTTATAAAAACTCTGAGTTTTAATCAGCTTTCAGAAATATAAACCAGAAAATATTAACAGTAAACAGCTAAAAATAAGTATCCTAGTTTGTAACTGAGTAAAGTTTAAATAATAATAACTCTGGAAAAAATTAATCTGGAAATATAAAAGCTGAGCTTTTTATTTTTCAGTTTTTAAAAAAATGTCAGAAGTACAGTTATTAATCTCAAACAGCGTATGGCACTGGATGAGCTTTGCAGCATTGAGTTCACAAATGGGTTTGCAGATTAAACACAACAGCCATTGATTTCTGGACTGGAAATAGATATTGAATGCTTAAGTGGAGATTTGGGCTCAAACCCTTTAATATCTTAATTAAGTACTTCTAATCTCTATACCATAGTACTTTCCATTATACTTTAAACCATGTGGGATGGTCAAAACAAGTGAAAAATGCACTGAAATACTAACTATAAAAAGTATGAAATATAAAACCCATAGACAGGAAAAAACATTATATAGAACCACATAGCAGTACTCAGGAGTTAAAGAACAGAAATTCTGACATGTGTACATATATATAAAAACCAACATAATTGGTTTATAGTTAACAACAATTTATCATTTTTATCTTCCTCTGCAGCATGTTTTGGGTAACAAGAAAAAACTCTCTTTAGTTTACCTGATGAATAGGGAAAAACGTATCCTAAAAGTTAATCCTAATCCTAGGAATAATGTAGTGCTTCAGAGAATTTGGACACATTTAAGCCTTGGGCTTTAGTAAACCTCTGGCTGACCATACCAAACCATTCACAAGTGGTATTACAATGCTTCTTTACCAGCTTTGACACTCAAGTATGACCAATCTACATTCAGAGCAGATCTGTCTACTTTCCAGAATGTGTGTGTTTCATCAGCTGGAAATGGAACCAGTAGAACAGCTCCAAGAGAGCTATATGCTAGTAAATAGGCCACTGAAAGAAAGAAAAAGGCAAGAAACCAGTCTGATGATACCATCTTAGCTGCAAAAAAGCCCCAAGTTTACAACTTCTAAAACAACTGCTGGATGGGAATGACAAGGACCTAGAGTGTATTGACAGTTCTAAGATGCTAGAGTTTATTTACACAGTATTTATACCAGTTTTTCAATTTACAGTGCTATCTCAGCTCTGCTATACAAAATGCCTGCTACTGAGTGGGGGAAAACAAGACAGGGGAATTCTCTGGCTCTTGCAGTTAGGGAAGCAAAGATGGACAAATGGATTTTGCTACATTTATTTTTTTTTTCTATTTCAGTACTACCTGACACAGTGATTCTGAAAGTGGTTGAAGCAATAAGCCAAAATGGATTTTCATCTGTCAGGGACACCATACACTAAGTACAGCTTGGCTCATTTGCAGCTGCATTACTTTCATAGTCAGAATGACATCACTGATGTTGGTCACCTTCTCTTTACCCTTTTCTTTGCTGCCTCTGCCTTCAACAACTTCTTAAATTATTTCCCAATAATGTTAATTTAATTTATTCTACATTTATAATACCTGATCTTTTTTTCTCTCCTCATGTGTTGGGAAGAAAAAAAAAGATAATAAATCAATTTAATATTAAACATTGAGGCAAAACTATACGTAGTGTAAAATAATGCTTTTTATTTATTTTTTTATTTGTGAGATAAAAAGCTTATAGGTAAAAGGAAAACAAATGTAGCATATTAACAAGACATTTATAACTTTTGTTAAAATATTTTAAGACATTTCAGTTTTAAAAGTTAAGGAAACAAACAAACAAACAGACTGAAAAACACAATGTCTTGGTTTTCACCTTGTCATCTTCAGAGGAGTGAAGGATAAACCCAAAAGTCAGGAAACCTGAGTTACTCCTTTCCTATGTCATGGTTTATAATATTGTGCTTTTTATTTACGAACTTTTATTCCACTAAGAAGTAAACTACTTTCATCTGCTTTTTGTGTTCTCTCTGCCTGTAAACATTAAAGACATGATATACAGTACAAAAGGTTCAAAATCAGGAAATTGGGGGTCTGCAAACAAATAGACTTTTTTTATTCAATATTTCTAGAGCATGAAAAGGAAATATAAGTTTGGATCAATACGGATTTGAGGCGGGTTTTCAAACCATCTCTATTCAGGTAGTCAATAGTTAAGTAAAAAAAAGAAGGGGAGTGGGGAGGAAACTATGGTTTAAATTGCCCCCACCCCATTCCAGTAGGCAATGTTTTTTGGGGTTTTGTTTTTTGTGGGTTTTTTCCCCAGAACTTAATACCTCTTTAAATTTTGGGTGGCCTTAGGATACCTCACAATTAGATTATTAATTTGGAATTCACCCAACCTAAAGCCAGTTTTAATTCATTTAATCTCCAAAAGTGTGGAAAAATTTCATCCTCGGACTCCAGGCATTTAAATTCAAGCCTACAAACAGATGACCAAATGTTAAGTACCAGCATGTGAGTTGGTATGGCCTCGTTATAGAGCAAATGGATCTAGGTAGTATAGTGGAATTCAGTCAGCTATTCAGCTCACGCTAAAGTAGACATATAAAGCAGGCACACAGGACAGGATACATTTGCCTAATTACAGTAATTTAATGTCATTAGAGATTCCCAAAGATATCTATCGTGTACAGCACAGGTATACAGGTTTGGCAGACCCTAGCTGGAAGTCCAACAAGAAAATTGTTGGAAAGATATGGGTGCTTCAGAAAACCAACTCATTCCACATGAAAGTGACTGTGTAAGACAGCTACCATGAGTCATACTCTTGCAATGCCCACATTTGCCTTCAGTAGAAATCAAGATTATAATTACCTACCTTCTAACCATATGAGTAGAGAGGCTTAAAGTCACATGAGAATAATCACATAACTGCAGATATAGCTCATGTAATCTTCATTTACAGATGTATTTTAGACAAAATTTGAATATTTGTTGTTGTTGTTGTTGTTTGTGTTATTCTGGCATCTACACAGCGTGCCCATACTTTCAAGTAAACTATATCTCCTCTTCACTCTTAGGACACGGTTTCCTCATTGTCTGTATACTAAAAGGGTAAAATCCTTTCCTTTGGAAAACCAATTAATTTCTTTAAAATAAAACCTAGATGTTGTCTGGAGGGCAATTAACTCCAATAGACCTCCCACTAGGTAGTGCACATGACATTGCAGTGTGTTTGGTTCTAGGTATCTTACATAGTCGTCTAATATATTTGAAGAATAATTTTCACCCTAATTCTTTTAGAGTGCTCTTCTTTCACTTCCAAGGGCATGTAATGATTGGCTCAAATTCATGCCATAAAAAACAATACATGCACTAGAAGAAATGAGTTCAGAAGAGTGTGAATGTGAGCCACTCTGCAATACTTTCACCAAGGACACTCATTACCCCTTTCACAAATGTATTTACAAGCAGAGTTTACACTCGCTCTTGTGAACGATTACTTCACCATGATTGCAGCAACACAGAAAATAAAATGCTGATCTTCACCCAAAGACTTTGCTATCTGAGACACACAGAACAGAGAGATACAGAAAAAGAACCTTGTGACAACCGATTCTGCCCAGTGCAGTACGCAGTGGTGTTAACTTACTAGTCACATCTTTACCCAGGTACATCTAGGTATCAGTTATAAATAAATAAATTAATAAAATAGAAAAAGAAACAAGTGCAATTTTAAAGAGAACCATGAGGAACTCTTGCAGATATTTACAGAAAGTCCTTAACTATTACAGGTATAACATCAGATCTTAAACAGAAAATTTTTGTGGGTGAAATTACCTAAGGCAACAGGTAAGACTGAAAATTAGAGGAGTGGACACATTGGCCTGAGAGAGCCCTGTAACAGACAGACCCCAAAGCTTGTACCAAGAAGGTACATCTGGTTGCATGGCTGCAACCATGCAATCCTTTTCTAAGAAAAGAAAAGGAAAAAAAATCTCTTCACTCTTAAGCATCTTACATAATCATTTATATCAGCAAAAGTGAGGTAGGAAAAATTAACAAGTATATTGATCATAAGCCTATTCTCTTTCTGTTGTAGCTGCCTAAGCAGCACTATTGCTGCTGCTTCACCTCCTCCCCTCACTAGCTGTATAAAAGTAGTGGAAGATCTTCAGAATATTATTTTTATATGAAATGTTTAAAATATTACATTAAATTATGCCAATATTTTAAGAATGAATATTCAACTAACAAAATGAGCCTGAAACTTTGGTTTGTAAAATAGCTACTTAATCTCATAACTAACCTTAGAAAATATTGCTATCTTTATAGACACAAATTTAGAGCTATATGTAGAGAACAAACTCATTATAACTCAATTAATCTTCTCTTACTAAAATCTTTCCTATTTTTCTTTTCTGTCGTGTTTTTGTCTATTTCAATATATATGACATGTGTGGAAAGATGAATTTTTTTAAAATATATTTTAGTGCAGTTAGTTTCTTACTTATAATATTAAGCATATTAATTTTAACAGGAAATAGAAAGAAGATAATTGGTATCATCGTCTGATGGGAGAAAACTTCTCTGAATATGAGATAATATCTTCAATGATATTCCTTTTGAATAATTTTTCACTTATATCTGTTCAAAATTTCCCTCATCACACCTTGTACCTCGTTCCCCTTATTTTTTCGTTGTGCATCTCAGAGAAAATTTTGGCTCCATCTACTCTATAGATATCCTTCATGTGGCCAAAGACTACAACCAGGGTCCCATTAGTATTTTCTTAAGGCTGAATAAATCCACCTATCTGAATCTCTCTTTGAAAGGAAAGTGCTCCAACATTTATAGCGTGTTTGTGGCCCGCCACTCAATTTATTGCAATTTGCCAATGTTTTTACTGTACTAAAAAGTACCAAATAAGACACAGTATTCAAGACAGTCTGAGAAGTATTGAGTACATGGGAAAAGATACTTCCTCTCTTTGTATATAATTCTTTCTAAAACAGCTAGGACCACTGCGATAGCATGCATTTGTTATTTTTCATCTCAGGAGAATAGTTCTGACTCAATTTCAGCTTGCTGTCTGCCAGAACTTTCAGATCCTTTTCTGCAAAGCTGCTTTCCATACACAGTTAGCATCCATCCCTTACTGTGTATAGGCTCAACCCATCCCTGATACGGGACTTTCCATTTGCTTTTATTGAACTTCATAAGGGTTCTGCCAGCCCATTTGTCCACCTTTTCCATGTCCTTCTGAATCGCAGCCCTGTCTTCCAGGGTTTGTTCATTAGGAAGAGGAACTTAAAATTCTGATAGACATGTTTTATTCCTATTGAGGGGATTTATTAAGTTCTTCTTGGACCTTTAACTTCCTTTTTTTCCCCTTCCCTATATTATTTTGTATGCTTTTGAATGACTTGGCTATATGAACAGTTATTATTACTATTCCCATCCTGAATTGATGGTCTGAACATTTTCA